>NC_042495.1:6762435-6785974 GCF_005508785.2 Acyrthosiphon pisum | reverse complement strand
CCCCCCCCTGGATCTGCCACTGTTCGGAGTGATAGATGTGTGTAAAGTGATTTGTGATCTGTACAGATAAAGTTATACAGATAAAGTCATCTCTTAAGAAAAAATATTTATTAAAATCAGACTATTTCACGAGATGAGTTTTTCTTGTGAAGCAAATTTATTGTTTTACTAAAAAGTGAAAACATGACTACCTACTCCGAATGCCTAATGGTTTTTTTTCCACTATGAATTTTAGCTTGATCCGATGACTATATTGTGATGAATAATTGACTATAAATTAAAAGTATTATTTATGAGTTATGACTATAGTTAGTTGAATGAATACGAATAGCCATAATACATTTATAACGATTATTTTCAATTCTGTGTTGTCATGAAATATATTATGCGAGACCTTGTCATATTGTAATTAGCACAACTTATTACCATCGATTATATCTCCATACTACGTAGTAGGCATGTATAATCAATGGTATTACCTATTACGTCCATGGTAATCAGACAATCAGTAATCACTGTAATTATTTATATTATAATATGTAATATTGCATGAAGACTATACCTAGTGCACTTTCTTATAAATATTTTTTGATAAAGGTAGATAATCTTATAAGGAATCTTGTATTACATTTTAAAATCTTACATTTAAAAAGAAAAATTTTTACAAATTCTTAACTCAAAATAATTTGCTAATTTTCTTGATGTTTCCATATTTTGTCAGTTTTTGAACTTTAAATGCTTATAAATATAAACGGTGACTAAGGATTTTTAATATTTTTCAAATGTCATTGTAACAATATAGTAGGCGCCTTGTATTACATTTTCAAGTATTTTTACTCAACAAATAAAGTTTTATTGACATTCATAGAAAAAAAAAATTAATAAAATTGGAAACTGAAAATGTCCCTAAACAGTTCAAAACAAATCAAAATATTTTGAAAATTTTTTATCTATAGAAAATGGAAATATAAACAACCAGTGAAAATTTCATTTTCAATTTCAAACCAGTCGATTTTGCGTAAAAATTCCCGTTTTTCCTTAATTTTTCTTTTGATTTTCATGGCGCTTTTGAAAATTACTGGGAATCGAAGTTGAAAATTGAAGTATTATTTCGACTACTTATCGCGTACACTGACACAAATAAATAAACAAAAAAAATAAAAGATAAAAATAGAAAAAAAACATGTCATCGTAAAACCAATACATTTATCGTTCCACTCAGAATCTAAAATAGGGCGAGCATAGGTACTTAAAAAATCAGTACGTATAATATTAATGCAAGGCCTAACGAGGGGAATCATTCGTTAAGTAATAAACTATGAAATTATTGAAATATTTTAAACAGCAAAATAATAAATAATAATTATTAATTTCTGGGAGCCTTCCTAATTCCTATTAATGTTATTTTATGTCTATAATGTTCTTATGTCACCACACTTACTCATTATACCTTGTTTGTTGTATAGATTGTAAATATACTTTTTAAAATAAAAAAAAAAAAATATTAATTACACAGAAACGAAATTACGGAAACCAAAATTATATTTATATTGCCAATAGAAATTTAACTTTGAAGAAAAATCCATTAACTATATAGGTACTTATGTCTTATGCATAACATTATTCACGTAAAATTTCAAAATTAAATCTAAACTCTTTATCATTGTTTAATATTTAATTATATATACTTATAGGTTTAAGTAGATGTATAGTACTATAAATTATACATATTTTTGTATGCAACGTTTTCATGATTGCTGAATCTAACAGCAGTGCCGCTGCGGGGTGGGTGAGCGGGGCCCTCGTGGCCTCGTCTGAGCCCATTGTTTTTAAGGAGAGATATAAAACGCGGCTAGCACAATTAATCCAAAACAACCTCCTCCTATTTATTACTTGAAACTTGTACTATTATAATAATTTATAGTGCCCTACTCACACTATAATAATAGGCAAGCATCTGGGCCCTGTAATGAAAAATTGCGTACGGTTAAATATATCGATAAATACTTTACGGGGTCCTTACTCCCTATATAGACCAGGCACATGCCAAACAAATAAAAAAAAAAGCAGCTAAGTGGATGTCGCTCTGTTGTACAGTAGATTACAAGTGGGTCAATGAATAATAGATTGTATTAAACTTATTCGTATAAAACCATAAAAAAATCGGAGGGGCCCCGGCCGCGTTTGCAGCCATGGCTAGGCATGATTTAATGGTCATAGTGGTAGAAAAAGAAGATGCTAACAAAATAGATTTAGATGAAGCAGTAGATAGATTTTCTAAACGAAAAAGTAGAAGGTTTAAGTTAGATTAGCATAATTAATTTAAAAAACTAATGAATACTGTAACTATATGGAATATTGTATTATTATTTATTATAATAAGTAAATAAATATAATGTATTCATTTTATTTGAAATAAATTACATTGATACCTATACCTACTAAATATTATTAGATCTATACCAAAAGGTAAACAAATTATTAATGAATAGTTTGAATTCATTAAAATATACCCTTCAAGAGATTAACCCCATACAAGCGACTTACACACAAACAATATCTGTATTTACTATTTTTTAAAAAGTGGCCTGACAAAAAAAAAAAATTGGCCTACTTAAATTTTGGCACCCTTATTATAAAACTCAAATGGCACCCCTGCTTAAGGAGTGTCCTGTGGAGATACAATTTTCTGTTTTTCAAATGAGAACTCCCCAACTTTCCTTTTATACAGTAAATTGTTTAGCTGATCATTTTTTCTGAACATTTTAAAGTATCAGACCTATATTGGTATTAGTGACTTTACTAACACTGATTTGCAACGTACATTAAAAATGAACCACTGAACCACGATAAAGAGTATTGAGCTTGAGCATATTGATTTGTATAATAGAACATTATGCCGGGCACCAGTGCACTGCTACTATACCCAACAGCAACGAGCTATGAGCACGGCCAGTAAGGCTATTGGTATTCTAAGAATACTACCTATATTCTATAATAGGATATAACAAAAATAATATATTTTGACAAATATGATATATTATATTATAATTTACAGGTATTATAATTATTCTAGATACATTAAAATGTGTAAAAAAAAAAATATTTTATTTAAATTTAATAAAACCAAATTATATGTCCGTATTCTAAGTGGGTACTAGGTAGACGTTGTCTCAATGTCTTTTATGATTAGTGGCGTAGCCAGAAGGGGTTTGGGTGTTTACCCCCTCCCCCCACCATTGATATTTTTGCCTCTAATAAATGTATTATTTATACACGAAAACTGTAAAAAAACTTTGTTTAATTTATACTTAAGCATCCTGCTACACCATTGCCTATGATGCTCCACCACTGATTAAAAAGACTAAAGAGTGTAAAGCTAATAAAATAAAATTGTTAAGATATGTGAATTATGTTATTTATATTAAATAAATATTTAATTAATAAATACGTTTTTACTATCTAATTATATTGAATAATGTATATATTATAATAATATAATAATTATTAATTTATTGTACAAAACAGTGATTCATAAAATAAAAATGATGTTATTGTAATCTTTTAAAAATGTTAATTGTTCTCCTGATAAGTTGAGTACCTATTTAGATATTTCACATATGTTTACCAGATTTCGGCTTTTAACACGTTGATTGACAGTCAAATTTATTATTTAAAAAAAATCATCCTTAAAACGTCAATTTTCATCACTGCTATAGCAGTAATGCTTTTAGTACTACTGCAGGGTTTTATGCTATATAGCAGTGCAAAATTGTCCGCTGAGATGTCGGAGGACACAACAATCTATCCCCTCATAAGATACCAATGAAATTATCACTGCTATAGCAGTAATGACAATTTTTGGAAGGTTTTTGTAATACTAGCTGTTATAGCAGTAATATTAGAAAGTGTCCTCCAACATCAATTTTTGAAATTACTGCTATAGCAGTACTGCCCACCAACGTGTTTTAACCACGGAACTATAGAAGTTAGTCGTTACGTACGAATGTACCAACGATAAGCTATGAAGATAAAACATTTAAAAACATTTTATCTACATCGTTGGGCACACATTGCCCACACTACAGCGTATGCCGAGTACCAACCTGGCAACCTAGGACGGGCTAGGACTTAGTGGAGAAGTTAAATATAAAATAATCCACGAAGGTCGTAGAATATAATATTATGTTTATAGTGAATACTGAATAGTGGGAACATATGTCACGTAGTCATGTATACTGTATATGGTGTATAGTACATTAATAGGTAATATATATACTATAGTTAGTATTTAGTAGTATAGTAAAGCCTCGTTCCCACGGCGACAGTTGCTTGACACTAGTGTCGCGTATCAAACGATTTTGATATACGGCACTAGGTGTCACGACACACAATATCATTAGTGTCACCGTGTGAACGAGGCTTAATATTATATGCGATTGTGTGCTCCGAAGTTATACACATAAAAAAACACAAAACAAAGTCGTACTCGAACACGGATGACGGATATAATATATAATGGGTACTCGAACGTGTATTGGTCGACGCAGTGCGTGTCTGCGCCGAGAGGTCATGGAACAAGAATAATAATAACATACTATTATCATATTATTATTTTGTTCGTACCGCCATCAAAACACTCGAAAGTCGAAACTAAAAACTACAAACGAGTAACCAACTTAATAATTAATTTTTATTTTGAGTTATGACTTATGACCAGACAGTTGTAAATAGTAACGACTAACGAGAAACGTAAAACATTCGTCACTTGATACTTCGTCAGACAACACTCAGTAGTCAGTCGACTTGAATTGTTCACTTCTCTCGCGTCCCGTACAATATTTATTAATTATTACTTCACTTTCCGTTCTCCCGTAACCGTAAACACTACACGATGATTTCATTTGAAGTCGATGAAGTTTTGTTCAGAACGTACGTGTTCTACACGGCCATATTAGTACTGAAAGTACTCGCAATGGCCCCACTCACGGCCAAACAACGTTTCGCGAAAATGGTAATTGAAATAATAATAATATGTAAAATATTATGATAATCCATACTTCACAGTCATAGCCCATAGGTGATGGCTTTTTAATATTAAATCAATTCGACAGTAGACATATGAAGCATACCAACAGTTGTTTATATTCACACAATTTCTTATAATATTATTATACCTACCATTATACTATAATATTTTTCTTGGAGATATTAAAGATAATATATTATACCAGTTTTACTATACGTTAATACCTACCTACATTGTATACGATGTAGGTAGGTTGTAACAGTTGTGACTGTAAATTTTATTAAGAAAAAGAAATGCTTGGTGCACAATAATATCATTTTATGTTTTGTATAGGTAATAAGTATTAGACAAGTACCTATAGGTATTTTTTACTTCTTTTGTTACCTAATATTGAAATTTATTGTTTCTAATTTATCAATATAAATTACTTCATCTACCGTTGTGTGCGGATGCAATACCTATTTCAACATTTATATTGCAATTATAATATGTACTTACATTGAGTATTACAGATATTGAGTATCTTAATGTTTTTTGCTAAAAATAATGAAATGCTAATACTTTTATAGTAGTATATTTTACATTAATATATTATATACTATTTGTTTAAAAATATTAACTTTTATTTCCTCACAATAAATAATGAAATTTAGTTATATTAGTGATTAGTCTGCAAAATATTGGGAAAAATAATAGTTAAATCTAAAGAATAGTTTTGTTTTCTTTAAAAAATGGATAGTAAATAGTGCTAAATACATCAATAATTGGTGTATTATATAAAATATAATTTTGGAACACGCTAATAGTATTAGTTATTATATCTCATACCCATAATAACATTAGAGTCAATTCAAATCTTATGGTGTAGGTATAATAGTCATTGGTTGATTCTTAAAATAATAGTTTTAATATTTACTTGTAAAATGGACTATGGAATTAAAATGTTAAATTACTACCTTTAATTGTAGTAAACATAATATTCTTCAAATATTATGTAACTTCTAATTAGGTACATTGTTTTCAAAATACTAGTTGACCATTGTTTTTAGATTATTTATTTTATTTATAAAACAATTTTGTTTAAAGTCTTTCAAATGTTAAGCTCCATAGATAATTTATTGTATTTTTAATTTATTCATTTATTGACACGCAAAAGATAATTTATGGATTTTACGAGGAATTTTATAACCAAATGATTGTTGATATATAATCCGTTCATTTATTAATAATCAGTTAACACATAGTTCCATACACACGTTAATTTACTTAATAGTTTAATACCTACATAAATGTGTAATATCTACTCGGTTATGCATAATTTAAAAAAATACATTTTGATATAGGTATAATTTGATTAAAATATTTAAAATAGGTATTCATAGAATAATTATAACTAGCCATTAATAATAATAACAAGTTATTTTGTTTGACAGGTTTTTGCTAACCCTGAAGATGCAAAAATGAATCCAAAATCTAAAGTAAAATATGATGATGCTGATATTGAAAGAGTCAGAAGGTATATTATTATACATTTCATAGATTACTTATTAATAAATATATATATTTAAAATCAAATTCTTTTTTGCAGGGCTCATCTCAATGATTTAGAAAATATTCCACTATTTATTATTGTATGTTTTGGATACTTATTAACTATTCCAAATGTATATATTGCTATCAATTTAATAAGATTGTTTGTAGCAAGTAGAATAATTCATACAATAGTTTATGCTGTGGTCGTTTTACCACAACCGGCTAGAGGTTTATCATGGTTTGCTGGATTCGCAACAACCGTGTATATGGCTGTTCAAGTTATTTTAAGTTTTGTTTAATATTATTGTAGAACAAATATATAAAAGCTCAATATTTTATTATTAATCTTCTAGCGTTTTCATTAGTATAGTATCCCACTAACCTACAAAACTAATAGGCGTTCAAATTACAAATCATACAATTCATAAAGTAAATTTACTATTTTTATTGTGAAATTTTATTTCATTTTTCAATAATTATAATAATATCATGATAATCAGATAATGTATTTAATTATTTCAATTTTTTAAAAACAATACTAGTTTTATACTTTATACCAGTGGTTCTTAACCTTTTTTAGTTCAGCGCCCCCTTTATTGTAATAACTAACTGCTAAAGCCCCCCCCCCTCATGCAAAATCAAAATTTCTTCTTATAAACATATATATATATATTTTTTATTCATCAGTATATTATAACAATATTAACTAACGTTAAGTTTTAGTCCAGTTATGGTTGAAAATTTAAAAATAAATCTATTAAAAACAAGACGTTCCCGATACATAAAATGCGATAACATTCCGTATGTCGTTGTATAGCGTACGCAAAACGCAATTACAACTATTCTGATTTCACCTTCAATTATTTGTAGTGTTGTTATGTAATATTAAATATTAATAAATTGTATTATTTTTAATCTCCGAGTTTGAAAAAGCTCACCGGCCCCTCCACGCCCCCTTCAAAACGATCGCCCCCCCAGAGAGATCAAAATGCCCCCGATAAGAACCATTGCTTTATACTGTATTCCATTGCTCAGTTTGGGCGTTATTTTAAATGTGTGGTTATTTATCTAATAATTGCTTTAATAATATTAGTTATTACTTATTATCAATATGAAAAGCTCTGAAAGAGTTAATTTTAATTTTTGAAAATGCTATCATAATAATCGCCTAGCTGCTAGCTGCTTTTTTTTATTTAATTAAATTAAGGCTTTCCTATAAAAAAAAATAGCTAGGTAGCAATCCTACTAATATGTTCAAATTTGTCCAATTTTTTTTTCTTTTTGCATATTTGCAATATAATAATAAAATATTAAATTATTAAATAATAGGTTTAAATTATGTAATTATCTGGCATGATGTATCCGATCTAGGCAGTGACTGGTGGTAAATGTCGCTCTCTGTGGTTGTGGGGTCTTCCTCTCTTGAGACCACACATTTTTGAAGGGCTTTCATTTAAGTTGTAGTAAGCTGCTCTGTTTGAGTTTGCAAGTGAGTGGAAGAATCTGCTAACCGCTAAGACATATGCCAAAAGCTAAAAGGTACTATCAACCACATAATTATGTTCTATGGCCTATGCGACTATGTCTTTTACAAGGTTTAAATTAAGAAGGATGATTATAAGTATAAAAAAAAGCCAGTAAGTGTGTAACACTTTAAATTGGATTTATTATATTTTATTATTTGTATTTTGTACACTTAACCTAAGTATTGACTAGTTGACTTCCAAGTCAACGATTTTAAATTTTCTATATTACCTATATCTTTTTTAACACACATTAATGCACATTTTTAACCAAGCCTACTTTGAAGTTGACAGTCCTAAACCTGTAAAATTGAGAAGGAAAATGTGCGTAATTAAACTGAAACAAATTCGGCTCAACTTAATAAAATTCCTTTTTCAAACGGGAACAAATTAGGCACGTGGGGTTGGGGCTCGGGAACCAATTCGGTACCAGCCCCAGTGGCATGATGAACTCATTTTTGGTGAGAAGCAAAAATGTATACAAGGTACCCAACCACCCACCCATCTCAAGTAATTCATGACGGGTTCATTGACTTTTGAATACTTATGTTGTTACTTGTTAATATTGGTCCATATTAATCTATACTAATTATTGTTTATCATTTGTTCAAATTTTCTTGGATTTTTTTATGACTAAATGGAGCATTGTGGTAAGCCTATTTATTTTTTGAAATATTTTTAAATTGTATTTTGATTTACATGCAACTTATCGCTTATAATTTGTACAATGTAGGTACTCTGTAACTTTAAGCACATTTTGCGGAGAATTCTTGAGTTCTATGTTCTAACTATAAATTAAGATGAACTGTATATCCTAATAATATGTGGTATACCTAACACACCAACTTTATAATTTAAATCAAAATAAAATATTTTGTTATTAAATACGTGTTATTCAAAGATACCATATTGTATTGTATTGTATTGTATTGTACAAAAATGAACCATAGTAGAACGGTCGATTTCGAACAACAAAATGTCGATTAGTGGCGTCCATGCTAACGTTGGGCCATGGCAGTCCATATTTTATTTACATAATCACTTTATAAGTGAAGCATGTGTATGAGATATTTAAGCAATGATTATTAATTATGACTTATGAGTAAATGAATATATTAGAATACCTCCATATTAAATAATCAAGATATTGAGGACGCAAAGTTTTAAAATTTCACAACCACGTTTTAAAAACTTCAGCGCCACTTAAGTCCTACGCCTACCATACAAAATTAAATTATTGAAATATGTGGAAACTCAATAGGTTAGATTAGGTTAGGTACCTAACAAAAAAATTAGTCGTCAACGATAAACTATTTCCTGGACAAAAAAACATTTAATTAAGCTATTAATCGACGAAAACCGATATCGAATTGTTCATAAATGATAAATATAATATAGTTTAATATTTTTATAACGTTGAAGCATAACCACGGCAGCATGGTATTTTTATTAAACAAGAATAAAAAGAAAACAAATTAAGAATTAAAAACAAAAAAGTATTTAAAATGCCATTCAAATACTTCAAAATAAAAAGTATTTTAATACTTAACAACAAACTTAAATACCTACTAAATTACTAATGTACAAATCCCTACTCAAACCTATATGGACCCACGGTCTACAACTATGGGGCAATGCCAAAATCTCAAATCTTAAAAAAACATTTCAAAATACTACATTAAGAAAAATCCTCGTGACCCCGTACATATCAAATCACACCCTCCACACCGATCTCCGTAAAAAAATCGTCCAAGAAGAAGCAAAATACTTCTATAAGCGTTTTCATTATCGTCTCATAACTCACACAAATCCATTAATACGTGAATTAGCATCAAGCGAAATTCCTGGTAATCCTCATCGACGACTAAAAAGAAAATGGTGCAGATCTCCTTAACAAATAATATATAAAAAATTAACGGTTAAAAAGTAGTTTGTCAAGTCAATAGGAAGTGTCATTACTGGGTGGCCACTTCCAACAACTCATTCATGTCACTGTAATTTAGCTCATATTCTTATTGTGCCTCAGGGTACAGATGGCCCATCTTAATGATGATTGTTTTAGCCTTTAGGTCGTATCCTCCCACTTCACTTTTTTAAAAATATGGAAAACTACATTTAAGTACTTATATAACTATACTTAAATATTATTATTTATAGGTACCTACTATAGTATATTTTTTAGAAATAATACATAAAATGCCGACTCCCCTATGCTATACCTGTACGCTTTGGCCGGTATTATTATTTAATTTTAAATTAATTCGATAATAGCAGCTGCCACTACATTTTTTTTTAACTACACGTGCGTGAAGAACTGGCCCTCATAGCTGCTTAATTTCCTAGCTAGATAGCGCTGCCATATACGATTTATAATGACGATGGTAATGTGGGGGTAAAGCCCTATTGGGGTACTTTTAGGAATATATTTTATTGAAGGGCTTTAGCCTTCGCACAGATGTTTGGGCTAGTTCAGCCTAGTTGCGCCACTAAATAAGATAAATGGACGGAATAAACATTAAAATTGTTTGAATTAGTTTAGTATAAACATTTTTATGAATACCTACCTATACTTATATACACTAAAAATTAACAAAATGGAAGTAAAGTGCTCGAAAACCGACAAATAAAAAGTGTACATTTTCAATTATTTTATGCACGAAATAAATTTGTACTCAAAAGTTAAGACATTGCCAAGAACTTCCCCAAAATAATGCAATACTTATAATTATAAGTAATGCAGGTACTTATAGTTCTAAGTATTTAAAGTTTAATTGAGCAGAGTGGATCATTCGCGTGACTGAGGGGTGGATGTGAGCGATCGCCTCCTCCCGTAAGTCATGAGATATTCTGTATATTAATAGATAAATACATTTTATACATTTTGTTAATTGTTAAAATTTAAAAGCGGTATTCAAGACTAAAATCTCCTCCCTCCCAGGAATTGACCTGAAGACGTGCCTGGAGTGGTTCATATTAGTCCACTACCAAGATGTACTAAAATACTAAATACATATTCATATTCTAACAAATCGTCAAAAATAATAATAAATACCAGGTGGATTATTTTGTACCAGCCCTGAACATAACATGACATCGGCCCGCACTGCTATGCAATTGCCCAGTAGTACAGTGGAACAGTCCCACCCTTGTATATTTTAGGGTATAATATATTCTAGCTTCACACGCAATCATAAAAAATTATTGTCGATGATTTACGTTCAACTTTTTTGTTTAATTACCTACAGCTTATGTGAAATTTCAGGGACATTGTAATACATTTTCAGTTTTTTCGACAACAATTGAAAAAAAAAATTCTCATGGATATAAAAGAGTCACCATATTTTAAAAATTATATCATGTATGGAAAATGGTCATATTTTTATTGACATTTGGTGAAAATTTGAAATATCTATTCACTGTTATGACTTTTTTTGAGTTACACAGAAAAGGTTTAAGAGTTTTTGCGTAAAATTTCGCACATATCTTTAATTTTTTTTTATTTACACCGACGCTTTAGAAAACGACTAGGAACTTTTACGTTTGGCCTCCCCCCCTCCATCCCAAAGTACCTACTAAATTAACAGAAAAAAACCACATCATTGTAAAATCAATACGTCTTTCGCTACGATCAGAATCTAATGTATAGGTATTCAAAACCATTAAGTCCTCTTGGCCCCTCTCGTACCAAAAAAAATAAAATCCTGGCTTTATTCCGTCTCCGTCGATCAGAACGGACACAGAGAGACATTTCATGTAAGGTACCTACAGAATACAATGATTCATTGAATTTAAATACCTATATAATTGTTAGATTTGAACCGACTATACAGCAGAATCAAGGTCTCCCGTTGGTTTTTTATACATTGTTTTAAAATAATAATCGTCCGGTTGACGTTCACAAACTACTTCAAGGAAAATAAGAAATATACATATATTCTTCATGGTATACTTTTCTATGGCATTTTGGACAATACCTATTCATAAAGGAAAATAATATTAGGTAGGTTAGGTACAATTATTTTTTTTATTTGTTTTTAGTGTAGAAACTGGGGATTAAATTTCTTTTAAAGATAAGATACGCCTTTGAGGGCTCAGCCCTTCGGCCTCCACCCCGATTTCCGCCAATGCAGCCGTATTATACGTATTGTGCATGTTGTAGGTACTTACAGGCTACAGATTGTTTATATAAAAATTTCAAATAAAGGGGGAAAAAATCTTTACTTTTATCTACGATGATAAACGAAAGTACCGGGCGGCGGCGGTCGCGGTGGCCTGATTACGGCGTTCGTTCGCATTATCATTTTGGACTTTGGCCGAACACTGTGATAAACGTTTCAAAATTGTATAAATCGCAATGAAATAGGAACATCATTGATAGCATTGGTAAATTGGTATTTGTAGTATTTTGCATCGATTTCTCTGGCGGCCCATACGAGTTACTTACGGTGGAGCGGTGAACGAATGAATTACCGTTCTGCGCTGCGTACTGAAATCCGGTATTACCGTTGCGACAGCGGTCGTTCAGTCGTTACTCGTTAGCATTCCGAAGCGCACGTAAAACGTCGAGACACGTCGACGCGGGCGTCGCAGTGTCGCACTCAGTCGCAGTCGATCCGTGGTATTTACGTATTAACCGTCATCCAGTCAGGTGTTCGTCAGTCGTCTACACGTTTGGACATTGCGCAGTTCCGGGCGTCCGTACCCCCGGAAGATGAGTGAACAAGCGGAAAACAAGCCCGTGAGGGTCTGGTGCGACGGGTGGTGAGTACACTTTTCTCGTGTCTCGTTTAACTCTTATGCAAAAACCGTCGGATGTTAATGTTAATAATTATTTTGTTTTCGGTTTTTCGTCCGTCACACAGTTTTGACATGGTGCACTTTGGTCACGCAAACTCGCTACGACAAGCCAAAGCGTTGGGACATTATCTGGTCGTAGGCATACACACCGATGACGAAATCACAAAGCACAAAGGTCCACCGGTTTTCACAGAACAAGAGAGGTAGCTAGCTAATTATTTATCGATCATGTGTCTATTATGTTATGTCACTGCTGAATTTTTAAAAGTAATGATTGCCAAGTAGGTCGGTGTAAATTTAAAAACTTTATTGCCTACAACTGTTTGTTACTTCTGTTTGTTGAGTTGTTATCTTCTTAATATACTAATAAAATATTTATCTTTTTATTGTTAGGACTAGGTGCTAAATAATAATAGTATAAACTAAACACTGTGTTTTGGTCAGAATAACAGAGTTTTTATGTATGTTTAATGGGATCGTTTTTACTAAGTAGTAGTTATTTTTAATGTTATTATTGGATGACATGTATCAATATACTCATTACTCACTAACCGACTAACCTAATATATTTTGTAATAATTTAGTCAACATTTATAGAGTAGCTATACAGTAGCCCCAACTGATCTTTTATATTTTATTTAAATTATCTTTACTAATTCATACAAAAAACACTATGACAAAACGTAAGGTATATAAAGAAATAAACTACTGACTTTGGTCACAAATCAAATACCTAGTAATGTCTAAGTAATAACATAGGTGGTAAACAAGAGAATATTATATAAGTTTGATTACATTATTTTTAAAAATATGATTTTTGGGTGAAGTAAATTAAAAAGGTAAAATGCAAAACTATTGCCTATATTGTATGGTTATGCTTTTTTGTGATAGGCATAACTTGAGGCATAACCATACATTCCTTTTTTATTAACAATTCCAAATAACATTATGTGTTGCTGTGTTTTATGTAAATACATTACGTCATTACAAATATATTTATGAAATACATGTAAGTTTATGTCATATTAACTATCATAAGAATATAATATTAATTATTTAAAATTACTTTTAGTCTTAGATATTCAATAGTGACTGGAAATTAACCTATGCCAATAACCAATTATTTAAAAACAATATTGTAGTTTTTATATCTAGTATATTTACTAAGTAAATTAATATTTTGATAGCTAATAGTAAATTAATTTGTTGATTTGCTATAATTAAATAGGTATCTATTGTTGATATAACTTATTAATATCGTTTGAATAAACAATGAGCCACTGGAGATAATTGTGTAATGTCATAAAATAATTAGTACTCTGAAGGTGCAGAATTTTTATTAAAATACTAGTACCTGATGGGTTAAATACATTATTTAATACATGATTATCATTAAATGTATTTGTGACTGATTGTTTTATTCAGAAATGTAAAAAATTATTTTTATTTTGAGCTTGAACCTAGCTTAGCCTACAAATATTAAAAATGTCTTATATTTATAATAAAAATAATCAGTTATATACTTGACTATACTTGTCTTACAACGAAAGTAAATCTGTTTTTCTTACTCACTGGTGACTGGTATTATAACATTGAAACTAATTATGATTGGTATAATTATAAGTTTGGATTGCAATAAATTATTATTTTTTTTTCTATTGAACATTATTAGTTTGGTTGGATCTAGCATTACCTATTTTCAGAGTTCTATGCGTGGTTCTAGGGCTAAATTTTCATACAGCCAACTATACATTTATAATTAGGTCTTAACTGCGAATAAAGTTTCCCCTCCCATATTTTCTCGATAAAATATTTGTGTTTATCGCCTCCACCGATACTTAATAATATTAGCAGTAGGTACACATTTTAATTTTTAATAAAGGGACATCAGACATTTTAGTATGGCAGTGTTCGCCCTGCTGTACGCTAGAACCGCTACTGCAAGAGTATCACTAAAAAGGTATTGCTAAGTAGTGGTGGTCCCCTCCAATACCCAATATTTTAAATATGAAAAAAAAAATGAATACATTTTGTCTATTAGATAATTATGAGGCCAAATACATTTATGTTATCTATCTTTCAAAATAAATTATTAATGTATAGTAAAATTATATTTAGGTCCAAAATGGTGAGAGCCATAAAATGGGTGGATGAAGTAGTAGAAGGGGCTCCTTACGTTACAAATCTCGAAACTTTGGATCAACATAATTGTGACTTTTGTGTTCATGGAGGTAAACATTTTATTTTAATTTGAAAATATAATTTTTTTAATTGTTTCGGATGTGTTTTATAGATGATATAACAGTTACAGCAGATGGAGTTGATACTTATCATCTTGTTAAAAAAGCGAACAGATATAAGTATGCTAAATAAATAATATTTGTTTTGATAAGTGATATCATAGTTATACTAACATAAATACTATAAATCGCCATACTTTTCTAGGGAAGTGAAACGAACTGAAGGAATTTCAACTACGGATGTAGTTAGCCGCATGTTGTTAATGACAAGACAACATTTTTACAAGGGTGATAAAGAATATGAAGTGGAGAAAGAGCATTCCTCAGTGATGGGTCAAGACAAGGCTGCCAGAAGTCCATGGACTGGATGTTCACAATTCTTACCTACTACCAATAAAATAATTCAATTCAGTGAAGGCATCGAACCTAAGGTAGAAAAAATGTCTTTACTTTGAAATACTAATTTATCACTGTTGTACATTTCAGCCCACTGATAGAGTAGTATACGTTGCTGGTGCTTTCGATATATTTCACGTTGGTCACTTGGATTTTTTAGAAAAAGCCCATCAGCATGGTAATTTTCTTATTGTTGGATTGCACACGGATCCAGTGGTTAACCAATACAAAGGCTTGAATTACCCAATTATGAATTTACATGAACGAGTCTTGAGTGTTCTTGCCTGCAAAGTAATATTTCTCCTCAACAATTTATTAAAACTAATCTATCATTTTACTATTAATTTTTCAGTATGTATCTGAAGTTGTTATTGGAGCGCCGTACAGTGTAACGGCTGATTTAATGAAACATTTTCATGTTGATGTTGTGTGCCATGGTAAAACACCAGTAAAAATGGATATAAACGGTGAAGACCCATACGCGCTTCCAAAATCGATGAATAAATTTGTGATAGTTGATTCAGAAAATAACATGACTACAGAAAAGATTGTCGAGCGTATTATAATTCATAGGTAAAAAAAAATAATGATAAATAATACTACAATATTTTTATAGTTTTAGATACAAAAAAAAGTTACATTATTACATTAAACAGAAAAGGTTTTATTTTCATCGTATCAAATAAACAAGTATTTCTGAATTATCATTTTGTTACATTGTGTAGAGATGGTATTTGTACTAAAAGTTCTAATAATCCTAGTCTCTAGTAGGGTATAATAATGGGATTTTTTATTCTGTATGTTATATACAAAGTTGCAACTTCATTACCAAAATTTTACATTTTGTTACTATGCAAAGTATAATTTACATTTCTTCTCTGATAATTATATTCAATTATTGATATCACTCATATAAACCATATTAAAGAGTATTTACACATATTATTAAAAATATTACAGTAGAAACCGTTTATAATGACATTCAAGGGACCAAAGAAAATAGGTCATAATAACCAGTTGTCATTATAACCAAAATGACTAAAATCAAATTGTAACTTCATACATATTATTATTATTTATTTATGTAATGTATAATATAGAAAAAAAGTAAAGATAATAACATTTAATTATGTACATATTATTTAAATTAATTAATTCAATTATTATTTTTAAAAAAATCTGTTATTTCATTTTGAAATTCTTTTTCGATTTTGTCTCAAGCTTTTCATATGTTAGAAATCGTATAGAGTGACCTACCGGCTACCCCAAATTCATTAGGTGTTGTGTGGGAATATTTTTCACCTTTTTTTAAACGAAACATGACATTTGCTTTTTCTTCAATTGTGGATTGCTTTCGTTTGCACATTTTACAATTTCAAAATATTTAACACAAGAACACAAAACACATTTAATCACACGACGATTACCCATACCCTGATGATAAAATAAAATAAAATAAAACTGACGACAAATCAAAGATGAAATTGTCGGTATTATCGAATATCGGTTGTACCTTCAATAAAGTAAAGTCATTATAGATAAAATATTTTTTCAATATACCCAAAAATAACGTATAGTCATTATATAGATGTCATAAAAACCGATACAAATTAGTACATACAGTATAGGAGTTTTGCAAGGACCTTTAATCTAAGGTCATTACACCAAATATGTCACTACAACCTGTGTCATTATAAATGGTTTCTACTGTATTTCATTGCTGATTTTTAAGTCAAAATAATTTGTTTGCCGATTTTATTAAAAATTATAAAAATATATAAATGATTCAAATAATTGTTATGAAACAAGTCTAGTTGACGATCATTGAGTTTTTATTTCAAGGGTTAAATAATAATTATTGGCTATGTTTAGTACGTTTTTTTTTACATACAAAATTAATTTTGGAAAGCTAAACCACTCTTTGAATTTAAAAAGTTTTAATGTTTTTGCAAATATTTATATTTATATACTTTTAAATTGGAAGTCATTCAAAAACATTTTTATTTTTTACTATCACTTAAGTTTTTATTTTTTTGAATGGCTTCATATATATTATGATTCATATTGTGAAGCAAAATATTTCTCTGAGAATTTCGATGATAAAAAAAAAAAATTGAATTTTGAATGAGTAGTTAATTAGTTAAATTTACATGAGCGGTGTGGAGTGACACGGGAACTCCATAAAATGTGTTGTTATCTCTCATTTAAGATTTAAATTCTTATAAAGTAATAACTAATAATTAATTAACTACACATTTAAAAGTCAATATTTATTGACATTTTAAGAAAAATAGATTCAGAATTAAAATTTATACTAGAACATACTGCCATTCAAAAAAGTAAATACTAAATAAAGTTTTGTAATGATTAAAATTTAAAAAAAAAATACTTCTAAAAACGTTAAAATTTTCCGGGAAACGAGTTTACCTTTAAAAGAAAAGCCCTGTATGGTATATTTAATGCTATTAAGAAAAAAATATTGCTGACAGGAAACACTATATTAAAAATATGCGAAATAGGTTTAATCTGTAACCAGTTTTTAAATTTAAATATGTATGTAACAAGTTATTGAACCATGTTACTGCATAAAAAGACACATTTCTTTGTATATTGTAGGTGATAGGTCGTAGATTTCTAGAGTTTTTGAGGTCACAAATATATTTTAAATGTGATAAATCAATATGCCAAATTGTGCAAATAACTATTTTTTAGCAATTTTATGTATCTAACTGTATCATATAATCTATAATAAATCAAAGTAATTAAAATTAATCACATTAGTAGGTGTATTACTAAGTATATTTTATGAAAGTTAAATATTCAATACAAACATAATATTTTTAGATTTATACTTATCCAACCTTCTAATATTCATGGAAAAAATCAAACTAAAATTAATTGTAATTAAGGGGGATTTGATGCCGTGATTTTCTGTCTTTGTCTAACACACGTGACATAGGATTTTAGATATTGTGTTTTTTACTAAACATAAAAATTGATCTTATAAAGTGATAAGAATTACATAAACATTTTGTGGTTAAAATTATTTGAGATCGTCTTTCCCACATTTTATCCCCCAAAATTCCTAAAAATGTTAAATTAAAAAAGAGTAATTAAAAAATTGTCATATTTCAATTTTTGGAGAAGTTAAAATCAAAAAATCATAAATGCAGGAATGTCAATCTCAAGTAGACTTGACAACAAATTGAAATTTAATTTCAGAATTCTTATCACTTCATTATAGCAATTCTATTTGGCAAAGAGCACGTCTAAAATCCTATGTGACATGTGTGTTATACAAAGACAGACCATCACAACACGGAATCTTCTTAATATAATATTGTAATTATCAGTGGCGGATTTAGCATTTTTTCGTCCCTTTGCTTAATCACTCTGTCCCCCCCTCCCCCCTATCAATCTACTAAGAAACCAACAATATTTGGTCTAAACCGTTCTCTTCAAATTGCATTCACTTTTTTTTATCAAAAAAAAAAAAAAATATAGTATTAAATCTTTAAAATATACAACTTGTAAAATTAAAATTAAATGTCTAATATTTTACTTCAGATACCAGTACAAATAAACAATGCTTGTACAGCCACATAACGGAAATATAAATAGCCAGATATGAAATAGGTAGTAAACATTAAACACAAAAACATAGGTATCATATTATTACATAATATTTAAAAAAACTTGGTACAAAAACAAAATAAACCAATTTAAAATATAAACTTAACCTTTATTTACCTGTATATTATTACTTTTATGAAAATTAATAAATTGTAATGATTTTAATTTATGACAAAATAATTAAAACTAGTATCGTATTAATATGATATTATAAACTAATAAACTGTAATTATAAACTTCCCGCGGGTGCGCTATTTTTTATAACAAGAAAAATAATTTTAGAAACAGTTCTAATATGATGTAATAATAAATGTATCTACATCTATCAAATAAAAATAAAATATCCATTGACTGTACCATGAACCTTAATTTATTATAGGGCAGTAACGAAATAAAATTTGAATATGCTTAACGTTTATAAAATTTGACATAAAGTAAAATATAAATAATGTAAGTATTAAAGTCTAAAATATATAAATAGGACAAGTATACTGTATACTGTATACACTATAATACTGTATATATTCAAATAAAAAATATAAAATATTACCATTATTTTCAAAAGCTTGCCCGCTGGAAGGTTAAATAAAATAATGAAAAAGTAGGAATGTACTATATTACCTTTTAAACTGCTCTCCACCTTTCCGTCGATCATCGTCAGTCGTCACTCGTAAAATGCAAACATTCAAATGAATTTAAATTTTAAACGTGAGAAATAAAAGGTTTATTTTATTGGTCTTGGACATAATAATATTATCAATAGTCATTAAAACACACGGTCGTAGGCAGCCGTAGATCGTATTGCGGGTAGTGGTATAATGACAATTGTTACTGAGAACAAGTATTACTTATATCTTTTCCAAAAATAACAAAAAAGTAAATACCTAACTATTATATTTTCTGAAAATACCTATACTCAGATAGTCGAATGTTCCCAATAAGTACTTACTAATAAGTAATAAGTTATTATTATTAACTAGTAACTATTTTATTACACATGAAATATTTTAAAATTGAGATAATAATTGTAATATTTTTACTATAGGTACGCATCATACATTAATATATTATTATAACTTTTTAAAATTATTTTTATTCGTGTCTATATTACAAATATGAAAAAATAATATCAAAATAAATATACCTAATAAGTCAATAATAACCCTTATTTCTAAAAAAAAAAGCCGCCCTAGACTATAGCCTTTTAGCCTGCCCCTTAATCCGCCACTGGTAATTATTTAGACTTGATATTTTCTACTTTAAATCACACATCAATACATTATATTATATTGAGTCTTACATTTTATTTTCAAATTTAAACTAAATTAGCAAACTTGATAAAATATTTTATATACATACATAAATAAAATTAATATTTAAAAAACAATGGATTGACCAATAGCATTGGGTTAACATAATATAAAATAAAGTAATTTACTAATTTATAATAGCCAAAGAATTTTTTTTATTATTATTAATGCATAATATATTTACTATTAAATTGATTCATCATTCATCAAAATCGAGTAATTATAATTACTTCAGATAAAAAAAAAATAGTTCCGTATAGAAGAAGAACTATATTGTTTGACATTATTAAAAATTTGTTTGATTAAAATCTAAAATATAATAATAAAATCCATAAACTATCATCACTATTATAATTAACATTTAAATATCAAATATTAGTCTAGTATTAAAGTTGTGTGTAGTGTGTATAATGTATATATAATATTAAGTACACGTAAAGTATACATATTTGATAAAATAAAATAATAGTTTGATTAGTATTTAAACATGTCATTATTATTTATTTAAAGCTATTGTACTATACAGTTAATCTTGATCGTTCTTAACAAACTTAAGTGTATATAAAAAGTTTTT
Organism: Acyrthosiphon pisum; assembly: GCF_005508785.2. Taxonomy (NCBI): domain Eukaryota; kingdom Metazoa; phylum Arthropoda; class Insecta; order Hemiptera; family Aphididae; genus Acyrthosiphon; species Acyrthosiphon pisum. The sequence goes on along the minus strand of NC_042495.1, from coordinate 6,764,939 downwards.
ATATTTAGTTTATGCTGTTTAAAATTATAAGATCAACATTTGAAATCACATTCTTTGGAAATTAAACGAAACAAATAATATTTTTTATTTAGCAATGTTAAAACAAGTGTTAATATCACCTCATAAAAATAACGGTATGACAGTGTCTTAACAATACTTTATGGTTTATTTAGATTGTTTTTTGCCTTAACATCAAATGTTATAACTTATAATATAATATTTTATTTTAAACAAATTCTATAATGTGTTAAACTGATGAGTATTAATAATTATTTTACTTGCAGTTTATTCAATTATAATTGTTAAAACAATTTTTTTTTATGAAGAAAGTTACATTTACCACATAATATCTTTAATGTGTGAAAAAAAAATGTAGAATACATTATAATATTGGTAGCAATGTGTTTGTTTTAAAATGATATGCTCTAATGTTATGGTTCGAATATTATATTTGTAATGATTTTTTTCATTGATAAACATTGTTTTTCTATTGTAGACTCGAGTTTGAAGCTAGGAATTTCAAAAAAGAAGCTAAGGAGTTGGCAATCATCAAACAAATGGAAGACCAGTTAGAAAAAATAAAAGTAGGATCATGCTAGTATTGTTTGAGTTAATTTTTAATCGATCGTAAATTGTGCTTATATTAAATCATGTAATTGGTTATTCATCCAAATAATTTTAATACCATGTTACCAATCAATACATTGATCATTTTCTTCTCTATGTATCTGTATTTGTTGTTTGATTTATATTTATTTATTATTTATTATTATTATTGGCTAATTATACAATACCTACAATACCTTTAAACTAATTTATGTTTTTATGTTTTAAAGTATTAAGTACATACCTAAGACCTATTAATTATTATCCATCTGAACCTACCCGGGATTTTTACTATATCCACTGAATAAATTAATAGAAAAATAAATGAAGTTTTTTCTGTGATACATTAATTATTTGATATTATATAGACGGTGATGGACGTTTAGGGTACTTGGTTTGGTTAATTTTATTTATTTTTATTAATTTTGTTAAACATTTGTTATAAAATGTAGTGCCAAAAATAATAAACATAAGCATATTGTCAAAAATTACATTACTTACAGAAACATATTGTCTGTTGTTTCCATTCTAGTTAAAACAAATTATTTGTATTTTAACTAATTACAAAAAAGTAATTAAAAAAAATACTTAACAACTAATTACATTTTTAATCACTAGGATGTCTGTAATGGATAGCTGCATTTATATTTATGTCCTAAATGTATATAGAGCATAAATATGTTTGTGATTAAATGTAACTATTATAGTTAACGTAAACATTCTTTATAGGTAATCAACATTTTTTTAAATCTCTGTTGTCCATTCTTTTAAACTTTGAGTTTGATTTCATTTAGAACAATAAATGTTAAGTTTATATTATTTCCGGTTGTTTCAAATAGGTGTTTGTTTATCTCAAACACACTAATAATAATTGTATAGAATTACTTCTGTATCTAAATAATATCTTATATTTGTCTTTAAAATGTAATTCCATTTTTATTATATAGCTGATTATTTATAGACTTGTTAAAATGTTGTACTTAGATTCCATGACATAATTTTTATATTTTTTAATTTATTAAACAATACCTTTTTCATACATGAATTTATTTATTTAATTTAACAATTGGTATAAAATGTATAAAACTGGCGTACGGGTTTTTATTTAAATATCAAGTCATCTAATTATTTGATAAAAGTATGTTAATCAATGACGACTAACATTTTATCAACTATTATTTATTTTGAATCACATATTTATGCATACCTAATGTACATATCATTATCGATTCATATCTTATATTTATATTTAAAAATGCAAAATTTTATTTTGTGATATAATTGATCGGGCGCTGATCCTGGGAGTAATTTTGGGGAGTGATCGTAAACGTAAATTAAAACATTGGTATCTACTAAATATTTTTATATATATAACGTGTTCTGAGGTCAAGCGCCGTTCGGTGTCACTGGCTCCTGGATGGGTGACCCCATCCGTGTTTTTAGTGACAAATACTCACCGCATTTTTTGATTAAGATACCTACTAAGAATATATTTTTCTTTTGATGATCGATTGCCGTAAAATAGTTTTTCGGTAGGTCGTGTGACCAGTGTCGCCACAAAACGAAAAATATAGCTAACAGTACCCATAGTTAGCGATGGTAGAAAGTTTTCTGGGGCTCCTGGGAAAATACAGTTTTTGGAGTCCCAAGTTACGACCTCCAACTTTAAAAGAGGGATCCCTGGACCCTGGGCAAATGCCCAGTAGGTATGCCCCTCACTAGAGCCGCCACTGTACAAAGTTCTTGTTTAGCTGTCACGAAAACAAGTAACAACATTCATGAGACATGCACCGGAACGCAGCTGTATCAAAGGTTAAGTTAAGTACACAAAAAAAACCACTAACCACACTAACTATATAACGTTAGTTTTATTATAAATTCCAACGTACAGTGTACAA
>NC_042495.1:6761237-6762335 GCF_005508785.2 Acyrthosiphon pisum | reverse complement strand
TTTACATTATTATTATTATAACCTTATCCTGCCAATATATGCCATAGTCCACGGATATATTATGATATTATTGAATAGGTACGCAGTTGCCAGTTGCGTATAATTTTGTGTTTATTTGATATTTTACTCGCCGTCAATAGCTATATTTTGATATCGGTGTAACTTATACTTATAGGTACTCACTGCAGAGCAGTGTTTGTCAAGTTCTTTATAAAAAGGAATTCGTTCTGTTCCTTGTTCCTTAAAAAAAAAAAGAATTCGTTCCTTTGTCATTTCATTGGAAAATGAACGAGTTCCTTTTTTAGTTCCAAATATAAAATAAAAATTCTTATTTAAAAATTATGTTTTTTTTTCGTTTTATGCTTATTTTTTTAATTTTAATTTATAATATATAACTACAAGTATGTACATATTTTATATGTTTATGTAATATTTTATTATATATTTTGAGATTTTCTTCAAAATTAAATTTTTGGCTAATTAGCAATATACATTATACACATTAAAAAATATATCTTAATTTAAATATTTACATACTTATCTGTGTAAATTATTGGAACTAGAAAGGAATGAACAATTTTGTCATTTTTCCTTAAAAAAGAGAACTAGTTCATTTTCTTGTTCTTTTTTTATAAAAAGGAATTATCGTTCCAGGAATCTGTTCCTTTTGGAACTCGTTCCTTCTAAACACTGCTGCAGAGTGCAGGGGTGTCCAAACTTTTTTTCTCTAGACGTATAAATATTAAAAACTGCGGTTCAAAAAAAAATTATATAATTATGTACCTGTTAATTTTAGATTCTGAGTGGAACGATGAATGTATTGATTTTACAATGATGTGTGTTTTTTTTTTTATTTTTTTTTGTGTCTGTCATCACCTTTTAGGACAGTAAAAGTGCTCGGATTTTCTTCAACAGTACCTTTTCTGATAGGAAAGTGAATCTAGTTGGTACTTTGGGGGGGTCAAAAGTTAAATTTTTCCAATAGTTTTCAAAAGTGCCGTGAAAAACAAAAGAAAATTAAGGAAAAACGGGAATTTTTACGCAAAATCTGTTTTCGAGAAAATTGATTTTGGTTTTTGGTGTAACTTAAAACGAATG
>NC_042495.1:6759857-6761107 GCF_005508785.2 Acyrthosiphon pisum | reverse complement strand
ATGATGAAAATTTTAAACAAGATTCTACGTAAAATATTTAATTCTGTTACCAAAAATTCTAAAAAATACATAAGCACGGTTTATTTTTATAGTCATTTTAAGTTCAAATTTGGACAAAAGTACATATTAAAAAACCTGGAATAACTATTTTAGTTATTTTGTTTTGATTGTATAATATTATTTGTGGGTACTTGAAACTTCTAAAGTATACTATTATATATCTATGATAGTACCACGGTTTGTTGTTGATGTATAACGCGTTACCTAATGGATATTGTGATATGATTAATTTGGAATTTATTATTGATACCTATTATAGGTCAATTTTTTTTTTAATTCTATAGATAAGTATACCTATAATAGGTTAGGTCTATGTGTTTTTCTTATACAGTGATATTATATCATTGAATTCAAATTTAATACTATCCATTATACAGTGACCCACTTGTAACCTACTGTACATCAGATGTCACCATCCACTTACCCACCTTTTTATACCTAGTTTTGTTTAATATTGATTCCATATTTGAATGAAAAATGAAAAATATAATCAAGTTAATATTTAATTTAAGTTATAATAGTTATCGTATTATGTTATAAAATATGAATTGTTAATTTTTGAATTATTCGTTGCAGACTGCAGTTAAAGCGGGCCAGTAAACACTTGTCGGCGATTCAGATAAGGCCCGCGGGCCGTAGTTACGTGTCTACTGTTAGTCTTACAACTTTATACACTCATTATTGCCGTAAAATTATTATGATTACAAATACTAGTTAAACATACCGATTACCAATTATATAATAGCGTCAGTGGCGAACCCAGGGGGGTGGACCCCGGGTCCGGACCCCCCCCCCCCTTGGCTTATGTCATAGTTTTATTTTTATTTTTAAAAGTTTCCGTAAAATTTTCATCGAATTTTATTGATTAGTTTCATTATTACTTATTAGTTATTAGATTAGATTTGGACATTAGGTATTTTATTGATAACCCGTCGAATCCGATAATAATTAATTGACATACATTGTAAATATAAATTTAAAAAAGGTGGGCAAGTAGATGTCGCTCTACTGTACAGTACGTTACAAGTGGGCCACTGTATAATGGATGGTATTAAATTTGAATTCAATGATTTAATATCATTGTATAAGAAAAACGATTCTGAGCGGAGACGGTATGTCGGTCTAGGTATAAGACATATTATATACTTATATCTATGGTATTAAAAAAAATTGACCTATATATACACAGG
>NC_042495.1:6758710-6759807 GCF_005508785.2 Acyrthosiphon pisum | reverse complement strand
AAAATTTAATTTGACTTTCTTGTAGACATTTTTTTTTTTGATAAAGGTAGACATTATTATGAGGAATCGTGTATTACATTTTCAAATCTTAGATTTAAAAAAAAAAATTTTTACGAATTCTTAACTCAAAATAATATGCTAATTTTCAAATTTCATTGTAACAATTTTATAGGAGCCTTGTATTAAATTTTCAAGTATTTTTACTCAACAAATAAAGTTTTATTGACATTTATAGAAAAAAAAAATAATAAAATTGGAAACTGAAAATGTCCGTAAACAGCTCAAAATAAGTGAAAATATTTGGAAAATGTTATGGCGTATAGAAAATGATAATATAAACTTTGAGTCAACATTTCATGTACCTACAGTCATTTGTTTTAGAGTAGCACCAAAAACTAAAATCGGTTTTTAAGAAAACTGATTTTGCGTAAAAATTCCCATTTTTCATTTGTTTTTCACGTCGCTTTTGAAAACTACTGGGAAGTTTTGACCCCCTAAAGTACCAACTAGATTCACTTTTCTATCAAAAAAGATATTGTTGAAGAAAATCCAAGCATTTTTACTGTCCTAAAAGGTGATGACACACACAAAAATAAAAAATAAATAAAAAAACACACATCATTGTAAAATCAATATATTCATCGCTCCGCTCAGAACCTAAAAGCTTTACCGGAATCCATTAAAAAATATAGTAGTTACCATTATAAAAAACAAAGTTGTTTTTGCTATTAGTACACCTGCGTGTTCAAAAATGTTAGAATTGTTATAAAAATAAAGAAACACGCCTTTTTTCGTTTTAACGAAATTCTGTCATCAATCCATAATCGTTAATAGCCTCTCGTAGAATGACATAAAATACACCCTGTATAAATATATAATTTACAAATATTTATGTTTATTAATTATTATTCAGTTACTTTTATGTTTAACCCATTTTTTTAAGCTAGGAATGAACATTGCCCTCAGCCACAAACATATCAAAACACTTGGGTGCTTTATTGAAATCATGAAGTTGAAGAATGTAATAATCTTGGTGAAAGACAGTCAAGCCAAAGAACAACAAGAACAGTGACAGTGGCGTTTGGTGAACAACTTTA
>NC_042495.1:6755770-6758610 GCF_005508785.2 Acyrthosiphon pisum | reverse complement strand
ACTTAATAGCTTTGTAAGTTTTTGATAATTTGATCACACTACTGAAATTTAGTACTCAAAATTATAGTTATTAATTTATACTTTTTTCTTTGCTTCAGCCGTTCTTCCAATGTTAATTGGAATGTGAAATTTGCAGTTAACTTGATAGTTAACACTTTTTCACAAAGTCCGACAACAATCGTATACGTAGTACCAAAAAACAAACAAAACAAAAATTTACTCGTGTGTAAATTGAAACATCAGTGTGATTAAATCATTTACCGGAAGCCCGAAGAGCTTCAAACTACTATCCACGTCTGTCAAAATATGGATCTGCAGATCTACTAGACTGGCCAAAGACTCGGACCTCCGCTAAAATGTATTATTTCAATAAAATTACAAAATATAAGTATAATGTGTAACACATCGCCGTTCACAAAATGTTATACCGGAAGTAATTCGGGCTTCCGTTTTCCACGCATCAATTGTTTATACATACTGAACGACTGGACCAAGTGCATAAATAGTTATAGTGCGCCAATGTGGTCACATGTATAACCACGTATATGTGAGACCTATACTAAAAATATGTGCAGGGCATCCGGTAAAAAGCAAACATTAACCAAATATTTGAAAATTTAAAGCTTGAAACTTGAAGGAAAAATGTAAATGAAAGTTATATAATATATGTTTAAACTTTGTTCATCTCTTTATTGAGTGTCCTGTACATAATATGCATAATATATATATATTTATACATATAAATGTAAGTCCTAGCAAAACTTCGTTTAAGACCAGCTAAGTATACTAAATTAACTATACGACCTGACAAATAGTGATGCGTTGACCTGAAGAACCGCGAACTAAGTTGAACCTACACAAAATATGTGCAGGGCGTCCAGTAAAGAGCAAACAATAACCAAATATTTTAAATTTAAAACGTTAAATTATAGTTTTGTATTTGTTAAAAGTTTGGTCATCTCTTTATTGGGCGTCCTGTACAATGTACATCTTATATAAAAAAAAGTAAGAGACTCGGCAAACTTCGATCGGGCACTATACAGCTGAAGGTAGTCTCACTAAAATTCCAGATCATCTCTGTGACTGAATGTACTACGTCACACCATCTTGCAATCAATTTTGAAATATCCATTTGACTATCTGTGAAATACTGAACAAAATTCTAATCAAAATATAAATTGTTTACAACTATTTATTATGTAGTGAACTGTTTACCGTTGCGTTGCTACGCGATGCCCAATTCTATATGGCTGGAATCGAAAAGTTTATACCTACCTAATTATAATATTTCTTTCATTATTAGAGTAAATCTTATTGTAAAATAAAATTGATAACAGCATATAACGTACGAGGGGATCGAGAGCAAAAATCATGAACCAATCATTGCTAACCATTACTGAGCATGCGCTGGTACTTAAAATATTAAGTGATTACACGTTATCAACTTTTTTCAAACTTCGTCTAGAGCCTATAGACCATGATATTATGAAATATTGAATATAGAATGACACATGAATCAGTTTTCAGAATTGCCTCTACCACAGAAAAAAAATTAACATATGATATCAGTAAAGTGCATGATATTTGTGACACAGATAATTGTAAATTGAAATGCCGTCTCTGTAATATTTGTACTCATATATTTATTTGTGAATGCCCTGATTTTTATTCGCTCGAATATTTGTAAGCATATTCATCTTATTGTACAGTCAGAGAAAGATTTATTTCAGACTGTATATTCACACAGCCTGTTGAACCGACCAAAAATGTTGATACTTTGGAAAAAGATCTTGTAAATCAAGAAAGCATAGAACCAATTGAAAAAGAAAAAAATTAATCATTGAGAAATTAATGGTTAGTGTTAGCTTATTGAAATCAAGTGATTATTCAATAGAAGAATGTACTGTCATGAAACATAAAGTTGATTCACTACTAGATATAAGAGGGAAAAAAAGGAAGTTAACAGATACAACTAATTGTGAGCCATCCAATAAAAAGATTGAAATACAATTTCGAGTTTTACAAAAAAAAAACAATCGGCAACATTAACTTAAAAACACTACCACTGCACTTGAAAGAATTGAAGTAAAACGCAGATTCAAAACTCCTATAGCAGCAAGAGAACAAAGAATAATATTACACATTCATAATACCAATGACCATTCATATTAATCAAATAATTTATCTAACTAAAAAAATTTGATCATGATAGTTTATAACATAATAATTGCTTATTTTATAAATGACAGGTATAATGTAATATACCTACTAATTGTAATTGATACATACCTTAAGCCTCTAAATATAAACTACAGAATAATATGTAATATTGTGATAATAATATGTAAATTAATATTAATTTACATATTAAAAACAGTTACATTTGGTATGGCCTTATATTTTAATAATAGCACCAAATAAATATTCCAAGTTCTAACAAAATATTTGAAAGGTACCTATGTATAGGTACAATGTTTATTCTGTAATACAACCCACAAGTTATTTTAACATTAAGAGCAGTACATACTGAAAGTATTTGAAAAAAGCCCTTTTGCCAAATTTTTTTTTCATTTGCTTATGACTTGCTAATAACTGAATGATTTTTAACTAAAATCGTTTCTGTTAGGTACAAAGAAATTATAATAATATAAATATTAAAATTTTTCATATAATTCATATTATGTATTTAAAAAAAAACGTCATTATAATATTAGGATGTACATACCGCAAATCGCAATAAATAAATAATATACCTACTATTGCGATTTGCGGATACATACCTATTACAATATACTACATACTACCATTGATTATAATATAATATTGTGTATAATATACAA
>NC_042495.1:6700699-6755670 GCF_005508785.2 Acyrthosiphon pisum | reverse complement strand
CCCAGGCCCCCGTTTGTATTTATGATCCAGGCCCCCGATTACCACAGTCGGTATAATACTGGTATAATACGGTATTATACAAAATAAAAATAAAATAACATATTTCAACATCTCTACAAATAAACAACATGTTATTCTTAATTTTTTTTTTATACTTACTTATAAAACTAAGTGCTCTATCCTAATTTAGGTAGGTTTGAAAAAAAATTACGGGCCCCTAATTAATTTTGCACCCCGGGCCAAAAATAGCCAGTCTGCCCCTGTCAGTAGCCACTACCATTTACACAGGCAGCGCTTCGCATAAATCTTACAAAAAAAGAGATATTTAGATCGGCATCAGCTAAGCATAAGGGTAGCTTATATAACTTGCGCAAGTAGGTCAGTATTGTATATTTGGCTTTTATTTTTCGGGTACCTACCAAAAGTTTGATGTCTAAAACTATGCCTGGATTTTTAAATTAAATTATTTATAAAAAAAAAATGGGTACAAATTGTTTTTATTTGTGAGTAGGTATCGTTAAACATAATATCCTCCAGAGCAAGGTGTATTTATAAATTCTCCAGGATACACACCACAGTACAGCAGCAAGATTCATATACGATAGTTTTAGATTTGGGTTTACTGACATTATAACAATAAAGTATATTACAATTATTTATTGTTTTGTTTTATAATAGTTCAATATAATCGTTGTTTTTATTCCGCAGCAGTCTTACGCAATTAGGATTAAAAAGGTGATTGTGATTTCTGGAACACTGAATAACATTTCGCAGTGCGTGTTTGTTGTTTCAGAACGTGTTGCAGTGGTTTAAAATAATAATAATTATTCCTATCGCGAGTTTTGACAATAACGGAAGACGGAAGAAACGGTTCCGGCGGGCTTCGGCGAAAAGATCGCATGACGATTTGTATTCCTGGCTATAGATCGATGGCTCGCGTCGCCGAAAACGGACTCTCAAACGTTGCACTGTCGTCGTAATAAACGGTTAACGCATCGTCAGGACCCGACAAAAAGTAGTACGCGTGAATAATAAAATCTATTCGATTTTGACAATTCCGTAAATGGTTAGTGCGCCGCACACGTACGCGTCTCTACAAAATATACCTATAAATATAAGTAATAAATATAATAAACAGTAAACTGCGTATAGATACATATAGCTATTTCTTAGCATATAGGTACCTGATGCACATGATTATGATGCACTTCAGTATTTGACTGGCCGGACCAATTTACTCAGGTTGATGTATTATTATATAACTATGGGTACATTTTAATAAAAAAAAATATTTATAACACCTATATGATTTTATATTAATCACTCATTTTCGACTTTATTTATTAAACTTTTCCGATTTATATTGATAATATCTAAGTAAAAAACTTGAAAGGTAGTGTAATACAAGATTCCTCATAATAAAATATGTTGTCACTTGTCTGAACTCTGCAGAGGTATAGGTAGATTCAACATTTATATAATATAATGTTTATTTCAAATTTAAACGCGTTTAATTTAGTCGCGACTTTTTGTAAATGGCAAATTGGCAATTTTAATTTATTTTCACCGCGGACAATGGACATCATTTTTAGTTTTTGATATAGATATAGGTAATCAATGGTGGCAGGTATATAAACTATAAGTGTATAACCTATATGCAGACCCGTTAAAAGTATAGGAATACTGTACTGTTGCAGCCTGCCAGTATAGTGCACTCGACACCCCGGGTCACCGCAATTTTTTTCTCCACATCCTGTCTCCACGCGTATCCGCCTTCAGGCCGTTTGCTCCGACATCGCTGGGTCTTCCTTCCAATAATACCGTGTCATCGGCTGTAGGTACGATGTGCCCGGATAAACAATAATAATGACGATATTATATAGTATAACGTGAAGGTGTATTGTGTGCGGTAACCGAATAACGCTGACGTGTCCTCTGCACGTAATACAAGTAAAACGATATAACACGTGCATGTCCGAATAGTATAGACAGTATAGTATTATAATAATATAGTAACTATATAATACATTAATTCCTGATAAAGAACAACGTTATATCTACGTACCGGTGCCATCATTCATTCCGCGAGTACCTATATAACGCCGGATCGACCGTGAAGTTATTTCGTGTCAATTGTCGACATGCACATTGTCTTTTGGGCGGAGGTCCATCAGAAATTCTCAAGACGCTTTTTTTGTCACACTTCACAATATTATATCTGCATTTGCAGCTATGGTGACATTATTCGTTGTTACTGTGATTGCAATTCGTCAGTTGTCAACTACCGTCTACCGGTGCAACACTCATGGGACGTTTTTTTATAATGCACGCTATATCATAATTCACCTCATATAACAACGTCAGCCAGACAATATGAGATTGTTACAATAATAAAATTAAATGTACCCATAACCAAGGGCTGTAAAATTACATAATGCAATAAAACTCGACATAATATTTTCTATGCAAAAACACGTATCGTCAAACAAATCATTTTTTTAGTAGGTTAATAAATTTAAAAAAACACAACTTCCGTCAGAATAATAGAATTTCGTATATGCACTTTTTTTACACTGAATGTCTGTATAGTGTGGTAGGTAATAAATAACAAATTTTCTTTAAATCATATTTCTTCTACAAAGTAAATAAAAAAAATATTTTAAACATTAAATTCACAGGCTACCGCGCACGTATTATAACGATTCAAGTTTGAAATTATTTAAAAACAATTAGCTAATTAGCTTCAAAAATATTTAATTATGTTAGTATTAAAAAAATTTGTCTTGTTCAGCAGTCGTGTCGATTCGAAATCTCCCATGGTCAGGTGTTCTCGAATGACTACTAAATGTGAAATTACAAAATTTCCTATAGGTATATATGGTGCACTTAAACAATAATAATATACAGCTGCTGCAGCAGCGCAACGTCAACGTAATTCTATACGGGTAAGACATTAGACAATTATTATTATTAAAATGACACCGTCGTCGGCCGTCGCCTGACATGTACCGTATTTCTATTAGTGTAGAAAAAAAGTATCAACGGGTCATTGTTTAATTATTGTCTTCAGCGGTAGTGCAGTTCTGCAGCGCATTAAACAGACAGATAACTATACTTAATAATAATAATAATGATAATAAAAACGTATTCCAATTATATAAACTGTCGACATCAGAAAACTAGAAAGTCGATGTTTCCCTTACAGTTACCGGCGCGGTCGACTGGATAAGTAGTGCGATGATTATATATTATATTTTTATACGCGGGTATGCGTTCACCCGCGTTTATATTATATATGTATATTTAGGTATAGTACCTAGGTATATACCTACCTATCTATCCAATCGTTTTTTACTCCCGAACAGGATATAATTTGGTCGAATGACCCTGCTATGATGACGGTTTCCTCGTTTTGTTGACAATTTCTGTTTTCATATTATTACATCTCTGTCTCTCTCTCTCTCTCTCTCTCTCTCTCTCTCTCTCTCTCTCTATACATATATATATAATATGCGCATTAATCATCCGGTCACAATGTATAACAACGTTCTGTATCACTGCGTAACAAATATTTTTTTCATCCTCAGCCTTCGGGACACCACGACCGCACGTCCAAACTCGGGGCCAAGTCTTCAAACGCACTACACACTACATAATATTATATTTAGTACCTATTGTAGTGGGCTGCTAGTGTTATGATTTTGATTTTTGTTATGATACACGACCGTAGATCTTGACTATCAGCAACGGAACTTCGAAGTTCGAGTTGGATGTTTTCTTGCACGATGTTCGTGTTATTTCTATTATCATATAGCTAGTACGCGAACGGTACAGGGGGAATAAAGTATAATACCCATTGTGTGCCTGTATATATAATATACCCCACGTGGTATAGTGATGCACGCGTGTGGTCGTCATACAACTGCGCGGTAGACGAAAATGAAAATGTTTTTATTTTTTAACGACTCGCGGATTATAGTTATTTCTCATTAAAAGCTTCTTAAGTAGTATACTCATTAAAAGCTGGCAGACAATGTTAGTGTTTTGATCGGCGTAGCTGATGACTAATAATTATACTTTAGAAAAGTTTTACTCACGAGCTGCGGTTCGCTGGGTACCTATTTATAATATAATATTTCTTACAGTCGATGACGCACGTTTCACGTTCCAGCGAACAATGAAATCAAAACCCGAGGCGGTTTGGTTATTTATTTTCGTAAGTCCATTCACACGGTGCATCGGAACGCCTTGTCGTCTCTTCATGCACGCAGCTGCTGCTGCAGTTTATATATTATTACATTTTTATGTGCCTACATTATGTTATTATAGCAGACCTGCAGACGAAATCCGCCAAGGAGGTTGTGGCCGACGACGTGTTGTGTATACATAATATTCGGATATTCATAATAACTCGACGATAACGATGACCTTAGTTTAAAACCACGGATAATATAACTACTGATGGAGGGTGGCTTCAGTGCCGAATAATATAGCACTAGTCCGTTAATTTGTTTTTCTCTTTCAGCCCTAGAAAAAAACGGATCACAAGTAAATGTTTTATATACATGTCTAACATGTGCACGTGATATACCCACAAGCGTCAATAAGTACCTATACATAAAAATAATTTTCCTACAGAATGTTACAAAAAAAGATAAAACAGTTATTTGTTTATCGTTATTAGACTTGAAAAAACATTATTTCTATCGTGACATTTTATCAATTAATATATAATATATAATATATATATCATAACATTACAGCCATTTAACTTAGACATTAAACGAAAATATGGTAAATATACCTATAGGTACAGTAATATTTTAGTATAGATCAAAACAAATAACTTTGAAAGATTAATGATTTTAACGTTTGAAGCATTTGATTGCTTATCAGTAGACGAAAAACAGTTTTTCTGATTAATCCGAGATTTTCGTTTGTGAAAGTAAAAATCATAATCCCATTCATTATTCGTCCAACCTAAATGCAGGAACTTTCCTACTTCATGTATTCCGCCTTTCCGACCCGTTAAAACACAGCGATAAACATAAGAAACGTCTTGAAGTTTGGCCGTTGAGGTGTTGAAAAGAATGAGGTATTATAGTTTGACCTTTATTCGTCGATGGATGAATATCATATGAAACTAATAAACTATTCCGATAATATATAATTACACGTGTTATCATGAATAAAATAATAAACCTAATCTGCCGATTTCGTTTGAAAACGTCTGACTGTCTGATGTATGCATATCAATTTATCAATACATAATAATATATATATATATCATGCATATATTATGACAATAATTGCGTAGCCTTAAATCGCTGCCACAGCATACGTCATATTGTGTGTAGTGAGTATACTATACCTATGCAAATCAAGCGGATGAGAATCCACGTGCACGGTGCACCACTGCATCAGATATATAATAATATGTATATATTATAGTACCTATATTCGGTGATGTGGGTAAGGAGAGATGGGTTTCTTGTATTCTCTACTGCAACGAGCAATTTCTATTATCATCATTATATATTATGTACACAATATCCCCATATATATGTTTCATGGGTGTATATATTATATTATATATATTATGTGCATTGTACATACAAAAAATATATAATGTTACCACGGAGTATAGGCTCGCGCGCACTCGGTGGTAGGGGAAACCGTCTAAGCGCCCGGCCGATTGAGTAGCGTTACGCGGTCCGAGGGCTCCATTCTTCGGTGCACTCTTCGTCTCGTCGGAAGTCAAAAGGAAGTTAGCAGTAGCAGCAGCGAATACAGACACAGTCTTCACTCTTTGCAAATAAGTTTGTTAACTTGAACAGCGCATATCATCAATATGAGGGAAATCGTACACTTGCAAGCCGGACAATGCGGAAACCAGATCGGCGCCAAGGTAAGTCGTAAACCCTTATTACTATCGTCTTCGTCCCTGGAAAAGTTTATGGTATACGGAGTGATACGTTTGTAGTGTCTACATGTGCACTCATTATTTCAAAAAGTTTTATCTTTTTTTAAATATTTTTTTTATCTACATAATTTGATTTCATTGCAAAAGTTACAGAAAAAGACAAAAGAGACAATTTTCAACTATATGCTCATCCAAACATTAAATATTCATTCAAAACTCAATTTTTATGTATCTAAATATTTTGCTTCGGGACTTGGAATTAAAAATGTATATTGTCATTCAAAAAAATAATAAACAAACATCTATTACAATAAAAATATTATATTTGTTTTTCAAAAATAATATTTTCTAAAAGGTTAAAACTATTAGAAATAATGAGTGTCAACATTTAAATAGATACTTATTCTGTATGCAATTATCATCGTGTCGTATGAGTACTGTCGCTGTAGTACTGTTGAAATTTAGATTAAGTATAGGTAGATCGAAATAGCCAAGTTGTTTTCTTATGTTACGTGTCAATTATTACCTTATTATTATTAATCATTATAATATACACATAGGAAAAATTGTTTATGTTTTAAATATGGTATTTTTTTGGATTTTAACTATATTATTATTTTTTTTTTGTTTTGAATAACTGAAATTTTCAAAACATTGTCTTAATTCAGTGAAAAAATGTAATTTTTCAATTTGAGAGTTCAGTGGTTCTTTGGAAGTAGTCAAGTAGATGTTACCTTCTTCATTGTAAGTAAATAATTTTTTATCGTTCGGACAAAATTTTATAATATTCTACCCATGATAGGTATTCCACGTTGAAAGAGTACAAAAATAGAATATTGTGTACAATAAACTCAATTTGGTTTTTACGCACAAGTCGATGATTTTTTTTTCCATGACTAGGTATGATTTTGAATCGACATACATTTTCAAACAGACAATTTGTCAAATCAATATTCCCCCTTTAATATCCACATAGTTTCCTCGCGGTAACATTTCCGGTTTCAGTGATGATTTACCGGTTTTGCGTGTCAAAATCATCGAAAGAAACGGCTCCTGTGACACATTGCGAAAATGTTGTTCATCTTACAGTAATAATTATTAACATATACCTATAAACCTATAATTAATACTGTGAATTTAAAGCAATATAGAACCTTAAAAATGCAATAAAAAAGGAAAAAATGACCTAAACATCAAAAATATAAAACAAGTTTAAAAATTAAATTCGTTGTTCCATAAATCAATTTTTTTATTTAAAAAAAGCTTTTTTATACAATAAGCGAAATTAAATACACCGTTCTACAAATGCCCTGCTATTCCTATAGTAATAAAGTTAAATATTATATGATCATTAATCGTACGGATGATTAGCTTCGGAATTCCACCTCTTGTTCAGTTTTATGTTATATTTTTTCCGTGACTTGAATGTCGATACATTTTTTAATATTTTTGAACTGTTCATATTTTCATTTCTTTCTGAAACGGTTTTTAGAGAGTTTTAATAATTGTTGGGTTTAAGCCTCCAAAGCTCCACTTCTTCTATTTCCACGTATGATTTTATACAAATACAACAGCTTATTACTTATTAGTTATTACATACTGTATACCTAGTGTATATAGTGTATACTGTAGTATGCAAATAATGATCATAGATTTGCTGACTCACAAATCGCTAAGAGCCTAGTCACCCACAAAGAAACTTGAGTGCCAATACATTTTTTAATCCTTTTGATTTGTTCTTATTTTAATTTCTTTGTTAAACGTTTATTTAGAGAGTTTTTATAATTTTTGGGAAGGGGACTGAAAACTCTAAAGCTCTATTTCCCTTATTTGCGCGTATGATCTTATACAAATATAACATTTTATATTATCATATATAGTGTATACTCAATATACTGTATACCAGATACCTACTGTAGTATACAAATAATGGTCATACGTTTCTGACTCACAAATCGCCTAGCTACTCGTAGATAAAATAATAATATAAATAATCGCCACAGCGATAAGACTAAGGCGGCGGCGCCTTAATTCGTTTTTAAACGATGCAGTTATAAGCTCATTCTTATTATAATTTTATGCGTATAATATTACGGTTTTAGGTATTTCAATTTTGTAAACATGGTCTGCCGGAATCTATCGCCGTTGGTCACTATATACATATTGGACGCGATAAGACGACATTCCTGTTTCAGTACATATTATATTTGACCGTTTAGGTTTCCACTCCTTGCTTTTGATACACAAACGCATATTATTCTATTCTGTGATATTATTTATTATAGCCTATCCCATGATCGTTCGAAACGGTCAGTGTACACAAAACCGCAACCTTTGTGTGCTCTGTCTATGCGTCAAACAAAACACTGTCACGTCACACTGTGTTTATAGGTAGTTCATATAATTATGTATGTGTACTTAGTATGCTATATACATAAATGTAAAACAGATAACAACGGCGCCACTACGGTCCGTTGGATAATATTTATATTATAACGTCCGCACACGCATCACTATAATATTCGTATAAAATATTATCATTACAATTAGAGCTTGAACTTTATGGGTAGTGCTGTATAAGTACCTACAAACGACCAACGCCCAAAAACGTAGGAAAAACGAGTGCAGTTATAACATGCGCTTGAAATTATTAATTTAAGAACGTCTAAATAATATAATTTGGTATGCGCAAATATATGCGATGAAAACCTTCAGACATTTTCATCCGGTTAAGTCGTGAAATGAATGTATTGCTTTCCTAGCAAATAGATAAATATCCAATAACCAAAACACTGCAACAATGTTCGAGTCCTATAAAAATCATAATGATTTACAACACAATCTATGTAGGTATCTATATCATGTTACTATGTTATAAGTATAACAAACGGCATCGCAAAGTCGTGATCCGAGGCGGTTAGGTTTTGTGTGAAAATTCGATCGAAATTGTAGTTGCAGTGTAATAAGTACATTATATTATTATATTATACATATTGTGCACGGCGTGGTTTCGCGCATCAGCGTCGTCGTGTTCGGTGAGAGCCGAGTTTTTTGTTTTTATTCTCTCCATAAATTATAATATAATACATATTATATTATTGTAATATACATTTCCGACGGATCGTCGTGGCGTTGCGCACGCGTATGTCTACAGACGTAATTTTTTAACGACGACCGCAGCAGAAATCTATACAGCATATTATTATAATATATATGTTTATAACTATACCGCACGCGTTCGAAGATTCTATGTACCTACCTACATATTATACATATGTATTACCTATGTATTTATGTATATCATAACATAACGACGAGAAGACGCTGCAGCGGATACATATTACATGTGTATTAAAAATTATAATATATAGGGCGCCGGGAAAAGTAATAAAAGTTCACTGGGGATAATTGCACCTTTACGGACACGCGCGATCTGGATTTCCGGAATTCGAACGGAAACCGGTCCGGCATCGTCTATATAATATAATATTATAATATCGTTGTTATTATTATTATTATTATACGGTTAATGTTAATATTACAATCGCGTTTCGCGGTGCAGCATCAGCGTCATAGCAATCGTCTTCGCTGGTGCAGCAGGAGTCCGCCTATTGTGTTAGTGCATATAAATATTTGTTATTCTTCCCCGACTCGCCGGCCAATACCAATATATATAAATATAGTATACATTATTATTTATTCCACCGACCCCGTTTTTCGGAATGATTTCAAATAATTTATATTATAATATTATATTCTTCGTGACGACGAACGGCGACGGTCGGACTAAAAAAAAAATAAAAAATAAAGAAATTGCGTTTTCGCGTTTTTACCGTTACGCGACTGATACAATATATAATATATATATATTATTATTACAATTATTTTGTTAACGGCGGCGGCGGCGGCGATTCACACACGCACACTGTATAATATTATAATATAATATCGTCATTGTATGCACGACGGTGCTGTATAAGAAGAAGAAGAAGCAGCAGCAGCTAGCAGTGCAGGACGAAAAGACCCTGACAAATCGGTAGAATATTATTTTAACAATACCTCGCTCCCATATAATTTATTATACTTTATTTTATATTACATCGAGCACAATGGTCTCCGATCGGGGCAAACTCGGTACACGCGTTATAAAAATACTACACGTATAAACATAGTACATATTATAGGTACCCATATTATACAGGTAGAGGTACCTAACCTACCTATACTCCGTGAACGCATCGCCGGTGAGGAGATAAGTTCAACGTTCTGCTCACGTATTTCACGATGATATTATTAATATTATGACGTATTATAGGTACGTAGTCGCGCGTCTTCGTCGTCGTCGTCGTCGTCGTTATTATAACACACACACACATTATATACTATATATATTTATTTATATATTATTATAAGTACGGCGGTGAATGTGCGAGTGTATTGTACATGCCTAGGTATTTTATTATATTGTTATACACGACGTCGTATCGCCCCGGCGTGGTCGAATACGCGAACATAGTATACTCGTTAAAAGCCGAAAAGAACAAATTCGTTTTTTTTTTCAATTTAAAAAATATCCAATATAATATATACCTACAATCGCCGCTGTATATAGGTACTGCACGCTGTCCGCGGTTTTATTATAAATTAAAATACGCATACTACGCACGCTGCACCACGCGCATTGTGTATAGGTATTAGGTACCTTATGTACACAATGCACACAATGTTATTATACACTATTGCGCTGCAGTTTGTTGCTCGCCGTCTTATCCTTTTCTATATAATACGTAAATATAGTTATTATATGAGGCGTGATCACCAACCATGTTCACCCCTGTTTCTGTTTTAATAATGATGTATTTATTCAAAATTTGACTTGGAATTTATAAGTACAGGTACACTTAAGAAACACATTTTCAATTATATAGATTTTTTATACCAGCCATATACAAACTATACTCGTAGTAATACAAACTTTTTTTTCCAAACGAAGACCCACTTTTTTTTTGTAAAAAATTTAATGTAATTGTTGATGTATTTACATAGATATCTGAACGAGTATTGTTTATGAATTATTTATGTAGCATACTAATAAGTACTTACTGGCAGCTAAGGATAATTGGTTCATGATAATAGGTACAAATCATAAATGGAAATATATACAGGCCATTAAAATAATTTGAAAAAAAATTATAGTTATATTATTAATATTATTCCATCAATATTTTATAATTTATCCAAATATAATAAATATGCTTGCTGATTCAAAATAAAATCAATTTTATGTTTTTTTTTTAAAACCATAACTATCAGAAATTACTCATTTGAACTTTGATTTAGATACATCTAGGTTTTCATAAAAATCATTTGCTTGACAGTTTACAAAATATGTTGTTTATCATGGGAAAAAAGACATTTATTTTTTTAGTTTGTATCTCCACGGGACACTCACGATGATCGTCTTTGTGACTTTGTCACGGTGAACAATAATCGATTGTAATATTTTATTAGGTATATTATAATTATTTTCCCTACCTATAAAATATTATATTGTCATCATATTATGATAAGTTATCATTGATAACCCTTCTAAATATTTCATATATTACTCACATACACTCTCGAAAACGAGTTGCAACCAATACAATAATGTTGTCACGTTTGGACTCGAATATTCTGATTGTATAGCCTACTGCAAATCTGCAATGCGCCAACGCGGTATTATCTGCTGATTAATGCAATAATGCATAACATAACAATATTATACATATACCTAACCAGTGATTATGTCGTGATTTGCTGTAATATACATACTGTTGCACATCATGGCACTCAAGTGTCATTTCAGTGAGCATTTATTTTTCAACATCATATATTTTAGCCGATTATCATTATTTTATCGCGACGAAATATAACGACTATAATATTACCGCGTCGACCGCAACGGCGCGGCGTCAACGTCGTTTGCGTATTTTTAAGGATGGTGCACGCTAACAATAATTACTATAATTTTAAATCTAAAATAATGCATAACAATTTAAACAAGCATATACCTACGCATACATCATATTTCACGTTTTAACAGTTCCGCATAGTTTACGTAAAAACTAAAAATAAAATACTAAATTCAAGTTCAAATTAATTAAAAATTGACATTTTACGATATTTTACAATGCATTTCCACAAACAATTATCTATATAAATGAAAAAAAAACGAAAAAATTTTTAATTAAAACTTAGGTATTTATTTATTTTAAATTCGTACGTAGAAAATGCAATTTATAAATTATAATTAACAGCAGTAACATTAGTACAATATTAGATAATGATATACAAAAATATATTATTTTCCCAAAATAATTAAAGATAATAATGATAATAATAATGTATGAAATATTTCTTAATTAGGTATACCATTATCTAGTCTATAAACGTAAAAACATACTTATATATTATAATATAATATATTATAGCATGTACTGCACAGTATTTTAAAATGTGGAAATTTTCTAAAGAGAGGAAATTTGCATGTGGGTACCTAGTACCTACCTAATAGGTTTACAAATGTACGAACAATTAAAAATTATAGTTTAAAAACGTTTTATATATTAGGTATATATAATAATATGGTCGGAACTTTTTACTAAGAAAGCTCTAAACGTCCCGGGCTCACAACGCGTTGGCTACCGATTCGTAGACATATTTTAGATGTAAAAAGTGTACTACTATAAATACACGCCTGTTATTTACTAGATGCCTCGAACGAGTACAACGACCGTAATTATTGTATATTATATATGTCTACTTTCTCGGGATACACAGCAGAGTGTATATATTATTATTATAATTTATATTATAATCGCATGTACCGCACGCAGTGTACACTGAGCCTGGATCGGAAAGATCTAATCTAAAAATCTGATCAGAAAACGTTCCGGACCGAAGGGCGAAGAGTAGTTAAATTATGCTGCGATTTTGTATTATTAACGCGATGTATCGCGGTAAATCATCAAAACCACTACGCACCATAGATCTTTAAATTGTAATAGATAACTACCGATTCAACTCCGGCTACAGGGGAAATTTAGTATAATGTAATATTTACTTTAAAAAGGTTTATAATTTTATATGGGTACATGTAGGTATATAGACACCTATTTTATAATTAAATTTTTTTAAATAAATTGGTCCGATCTATTTGTATGTTTGGTTTAAAATGTAATTTAAATCACATTTTGCTGACGACCAGGTCCGTGGAGTGCGGATTCCGGGTCTCGTGTTCAATCCGGTGTGCAGGAGTTATTTCTGGCATTCTATCGTACGTTAGTAGCGATATCTTCATATATACCACGAAAATTAAAGATATTTTCACTCTTCGTATATAGTACTATATAGAAAACAACAAAAAATGCATCACAGGGACGTAGTTTATTTCAACCGACGGCAGATTTTTACCGTAGCTCGTGCAACATTATTGTATAAATAACACCTAGCCGCGCTGGACGGTAACTGCAGCGCGTTGGCGAAAGACTATTATTGAGACCTAAGTATACTTAGAGTATAGAGTTTAGAGAAAAAAAACACCGACCGTGTGCGTCGAAAAGATAAATCGCCCCACAGTTTCCGAGTGCGACGATGTATAAGTATATACATTTTAATAATATTATACACATTACACACACAAATCCATCGTCAGACCAGGTCGGTCTGGAGTGCGTCAAAAGAACCAAAATAAACATTGCGTGCACACACACTCACTCACACGAAAAGTCTTTCCTGACAGCGTTCCAGACGAGTCCCCTGGAATGTTTATTTTTGGTCTTCCCTCTGGAACGCGAGCGCGCAGAACCTATACAGGATAGATATAATTATATGTGACTCGTCTTCGCCGCCGCTGCCAATTATTTTATTTTTACATCTTAAAAAGGACCAAGAGACACTTCCGCCGCCACACACGGCACGCACGTAGACCTCCTCCTAATAATAATTGTTACACTGCACGTGTTTGAACGCGTAATATTATTATAAAGGTATTACTGTATATGCTATCATATACGCTTAAATACCGCCGCAGCGTCGAGGGTTCTTCCATCGGCGCCAGATACAACGTTTAAACTGTTTCAAGTATAATATTATATTATTTTACCCAATACAATTTTATGTTTTACCAGTGCATATTGGTCGTAAAAAAATGCATCGCCTTAGTAGTTTGATGTTTCAATACCTATATTACTATACGAGTATACAGTATAGACGAGTAAATAAATTAATTGATCGATATACATTGAATTACAGTATACCTACAATAAGTATAAAAAAATCAATTACACACATCAACAATAATTTTTAGATGTTTGACAAACTTCGATCTGTTCTGTTCTATGGAAGTCATACTTATAATTTATAAATAATTCATTAAGTTGTAATGAAATTAATTTGATATATTATTTTAAATCGAACTAATATTATTTTGCAATCGTGAACGTGAAGACCCTTTATTTATAGGTACGTACCAACAATAATTATTTGTTCGGAATTTTTGTTTTACATTTGCAGACTTCAACGCTAGATCCTAATATATTATACAAAAATATTGTTCAATTGTTGATCTTTATGATCTTATGATATCTTAAGACATTGTTTTAACTTAAGTTGTAATCCTAACTCATCACATATCGAATATATTCGTTAGTGGGGTACAAGTGAGTGCATGTCAATTGATATTAAGTAGAGAGTCTGAGAATAATATAGTTTTCCAATATTATAAGACATTATAGTTTCAACGATTAAAAAAAATTAATATAAGTGGGACGATATTATATACACTTAAAAGGCATGTTGAAATATTGGTAATTTTACGGTAATGATGGTAATAATTCGTGTCAAATTTTTTTCAAGTGAATTCAAAACATAACGCGGTATTTACTAATATATAGGTATATAGACTGTATAGGCTATAGCCATTAGCCCTCTAGTACTAGACCCATATACCCTCTGTGGGTCTGCAGCTGATTAATGATTATTATATAGCTGTCACTGATTATTATATATTATTATACGTTACATACCGGCGCAAACTTTTTTTATAGCCTCCCACGCACACGTTCGTCGCTTCGTCGTTTACCGCGGTATAATATTTAGAAGAAAAAAAAATGTAAACCGTACGATTTACAGTAACCACTTGTTGGCGCTTATTATACGCGTACGTTTTCCATCTCGTCGCGTCCAAAACCCGATCTTATCCTCAGATGTAGGTAATAATATATGTATAATAAATGAACGCGAATAGCGAATACTGCTGTCGAGTGTAACATAATATAATACCTGGTAAATTATGGAGTCGTATGTACAACGAGCGCGTTTACCTAAACGCGTTAAGATTTTTTTTTATTACCGATTCCGCTGCGGTCTTCGCAGTTTGCAGGCAATTTGAATTTTTAATTTTTCGCGCGTCACCGATGCTGCGTCGACGGTCCGGTTACTTTCATATATAAAATAATATATAGGTACATTCGCTGTTATTAAAAAAAATAATAAGTCGACGAGTGTTTTTTTTTTATATATTTATATAATTCTATACGCTTCGGTTCTAATCCGTTACAATAAAGCGGTGCAGACCGGCAAACCGTGTCATATATTATATTTATCATATAATACACTTTACACAAACGATGATAGCTGCGTAACATTTCCAACTCACGTTTATATTATCTACGCGCATAGGATAATATAATATTATCAAAACTTGCACAGGATACGCACACCTACGACGCACTCGTAGAGGATAATATACAAATACAAATTCCTGCGCGAGACTATTGCAGAAGTCTATATATAGGTATCATATATAATAATATGTGCGCACGTTATAGAATTATTGATTCGTCATTTCTTTAGTAAAATTATGAAGCGACAACTACAGCCGAGTGACAGGCGCGTTATAGTCGCTGCAGCCGCAGTGTTCAGAATTACGAATTCCCGTGGTCAAACTAATAAATTTAGAAAAAATTTAGAAAAAAACGGCTATTTTCAAATATAAGTGGGTTTTTTACGTTTCAATTTTCGTAAATATTTTAAATTTCTGTAGGATTGAAAAAAAAAGTTGTTTTTTTAACAATTTATTAGCACTCTGCTTCGACCGATGGAAAACAATCATGGGGTAGATATTTAGGTATATAAAATGTGTTTATTATAATATATATTATTATAAAAACCGCGATAGGAAAAATGTCTGCAGTGTTCGCGCAATTGCAGGCAGTTAAAAACGGACTTATAGAAATAAATCATATAATATACACTCTTATCGTGTTACGATACTTATCACATACACACACTTATATCCACTATAGGCACAACCACTTATTTTTATGTAGGTACAACTATACATACCTACTTACTTGCTTGTAAGTATATAGCACGCTGTATGAACCAACGTTGTTATACAAGTGTGGTTATCGTAGATTTTCGAAAAAATCATTCACCGAGTGCGCGTTTATGAATCGTTTATAATACAACTGTGTAAATCTTATCCGTTTTTATTTTCTTTTCAGACCTATTATGTGTCGCCGATCGTATCATTAGTACGAACAACTAATCGGAATGTATAATATACAGAATACACAAAAAAATGTATACCTACCTTTTTAGTTTTAAGTATGTCTGCGTATGTAGCCGATGACTAATATCATAATATAATAATGCGTACACTATATTATAATACTACACTCGCCACGACGCCACTTATACGTTTTACACGGCCAATCCCTTAAAATGATACGATTTTCAATTTCCTGGTAACGACTATATAGCTATAGTGTTATTAAATAAAGGGCGACGCGTGTAATGTATGTGTAAACATGTCATGGTTTTTTCAGTTTTTATGTGTTCCACAAAATGTGCCACCCACCCCACTATATGCTTAAAGTATATACTAAAATCTACAGTAGAATACAAAAATTAAATAAATTCAAACGGTCTCGGGTCTGGTATTCGAAACTTAGGGCGCCTCTTAAGTTCCGTATAAAAACGCACGTAAACGGTATTGAATAGGTACCTATATATTAGTATATTGCTCTAAAATAATAATAATAATAATAATAATAAACCATTCTAAAGTATGCCTTTCATTGAGTGGTCGTAAATAATAAATACCTACATGTCCGTGCCCTGTGGTATGTATAAAATGTATAAACAAAAATATCTGTCGGGTAAAATGTGTCATTTTTATTTTTGTGTAGTGTGTTCATAAAACAGTTTAGGTATATAATATAAATACTGTTGTAGTGTTGTGTATATAATGTATATATTAAACATTCGAGGTTGGTTTCATATAAGAACTAAGAAGTCATAAATTAATATAGCCACTAGACCTTAAAATTGAAATATGAATAAAGTGTAAAAATGTGCCATCGATAAATAGTTAAGTACGTTAAATTTTGAAACAAGGTATATATGATTTTTGTAATAGTTTTTCTTATTGTAATAAACTATTGCTATCATCTGTCAAACGGCTATACATAATATTGTATAAATATTCTGTATTATTCTGTGTATATACTATGTATAACTTAGTAAGTACTAAGTATATTATAATATAGTTTACAGATTAAACGAGTATAAAGTAAATATAAAAAATGCTTATAAATAATTATTGTCCTCTGAAACTGTCATCAGCCGTTCGAATTATGCATTGCTACTTTTTAGTGTTTTTTTTCTTTACACACACACAAAAAAATTATCGTAAAATATGTATGATCATCGATTTCAATCGTAAACAATTTAAACCGGCTTCGAATATCCGCAAAACGGTTGTACGGAAGAAAGAAAAGATACGATTTAAGAAATACATTAAAAAAAATGAAAAATGTCTAATATAGCCGTTATATTACCGGCAACCAATGCATATATTATAATCTATATATAGCTTAGGTGTCTCCACGTGTTCTACCTATATACACATTTATAAATTTAATGTTAATGTCAGACTCGTTTAGCGCACGCAGGTCATCATCGTGTGTATGTAAACGAATAAATGCAGTTCTGTCAAAACGACGGCGGCGGTGGCGGCAGAAGTCGGGTTTAGGTAGATCGTTAAAAAAAAATCATATCATTATACAAGCCGCCGAAACGTTTACGTTTTTTTTCCTGCAAATAATAATAATAATAATACCCATACTCTACGCGTGCCTTGTACGTCGCACACACAATCACCCCAGCCCGTATATAATAGTGTTTTCGCATGTGAAGTTTAATTTCCACACGGCGCACAAATTGAATAACAACTATAAAAATGTGCGCACAAATTATACCGCGAAACTGCACGCGTCAAAAACACTGCACGAAACACTTCTGTCATTGTACATTTGTATTTTGTATACAGAGTGATCCGTCAAATTGGTCGCACTAATTTCCTGCATGTTTGAAAATGAAGGTGTACCGAAAAATCTCATCCCCGTTCTTGTGCAGTTATAAATAATATTTAAATATTTTATTATGAGCTAACACAACGCGTTGCACTGCTATATAAGTCATGACTAAAATCTACTAATAATTTTTAATTTATATTCATTAATCATAAATGTTTATTAATGTTTATTAATTATATGGGTCCTGTACACTTTAACTCTTTGCCAATTGATGGGAAAAAAATACTTTTAATGATAATATTAACATAATCAAATGTATCAATGATGTTTTATTTGATGAACTAAGTCAATGTTTACTGTAAGTAAAATATATACATAATATAGTCGTTTTTTTCTCTCTTTTTATTATACAGTGTTTGTTATTATTTGTTGTATTATGCAATCTAATTAAATCACATGTGTGTGCTGGTACACCATACACCAACAAAAACTTAGCTTAAAGGTGTTGGTAATTTTTATTATTTATTTAAATACGTTATATTAATTATATTGTGTTAATCAAATAATAGAAAAAACTTTCAATTTAAAAATCAAAAAATTATAATACTTGATTTATATTCTGACAATCTGACCTACCAGCACAATCACCCGCACAATTCGAAGGTGATAGGAAATAGAAATACTGGATACGCTTTGACCATGGCCGGAATTTAGCAGCCAAAACCAACTTTCAGCCAATTTTGATTAGCTATATTGAGAATATGTACCTATGTAATAGGTACTAATCAAATATTTTATATTTATACAAGTCAAAATATTTATTAGAATGGTGTATTCGGCTTTCTATTATGTAATGGAAAATGTATAAATTGTCGTTCATTGCGAGTAACAAAACGCTATAATGAAAAACGGTATAAGGAAAATGAGTACTTAATTTTGAATTTTCCTCAAAATCGTGTTTTTTAAAAAATCTGATCACCTTGTATATTATTACGGAGATACAATTATAAATATTAAATATTTGATAGTTATTTATCAAATGGACCACCATTCACACTCCACCAATATGTCTTAATATGACAGAATATGTTAATGCTGGCCCCCATTTTATATTTTATTAATGGTAATTGCACTTATATATAATATATGTATTCCCAATGTTAGGTATATCTGTTTGCTGTGTTGTTATTATAACATTTTTCTTATTTTAAACTATTCATTTTTTGCAACTATATTATAGGTAATAATTTGTTGCAATGAAATAAACCTAAATTCTCGTATAAAGCCCGTGTAAATTATAAATAAATAAATACCTGTTTGGCGCGGTACGCACGTGTGTTATTTATTAATTTATTTATTACACGCAGTCGGAATTAATAATAATTATAGTGAAGATTCGCGCGGTCAACGCTGCGTATCCCGGAGACGCCACCGTACGTTATTATATTACCACGGTCCGGTGTCTACGACCGCGGTCGGTTTCAGATTTAGCGATTTACGCCGAAAAATTGCTGGTATCTATATGCGAATATCGGAGCGATTGTAAATCTACCGGTACAATTATATTACCAGAAAATAAAACAAGTAGATTCCACTGGCATTCATTTTTGACCTGTAAAAACAAACGTAACCAAATACCTAGGCATTATAATATTTTTAATTTTTAATTTGATTAGACACCTTTTCCTTACTACTTTAAGGCCATAAATATTAACACAGTGTTAATATCACTGACTTACCATTGTTATTGCTTAAAAGTTAGATTTTTGTTTATTATCGTTAAGATATTATGATGATAATAATATGTACCTATTTAATGCTGATGTAATGATGTATATTTAGTTTAAGCTTACAATTTGATAAACAATATTAGGTATTAATCCAATGGCCGCTGTATAGCCGAGGATGTTTTTTTGTATGGAAAAAAAATTAAAAAAAAAGCGTTAATGGCGGTCAGAGTGCGTAATTGTGAACACCCTCTATGCGTATAATATCTATATGTATAAGTATATTTTATAATACCTATGGTGTCCTATAGGTTATATGTACCTATTTGAAACGATTTTCGACGGAAATACGCACTCGTCACTCGCGTAGTCACGTGGCATATTATTATCTATAATGATTTCTCTGGTGTTATTCGTAAACGAAAAACAAAAAAATATATATATATATTTGCAACAACAACAATAATAATAAAATACGGTGTATAG
Source organism: Acyrthosiphon pisum (assembly GCF_005508785.2). Classification (NCBI taxonomy): domain Eukaryota; kingdom Metazoa; phylum Arthropoda; class Insecta; order Hemiptera; family Aphididae; genus Acyrthosiphon; species Acyrthosiphon pisum. The sequence continues at coordinate 6,735,169 of NC_042495.1, read as the reverse complement.
GTACGCGTTTCTCGCATTAGTCGTTGTTGCGGCGGCGAATCCATTCCGCCGAAATCACACGAAATTACGTCGTGCCGCGACGGTTAGTACCTACATTATGTTTATAGCTGGTATATAGTGGTATAGGTACGCATCATCCGGAAACGGGCGTTATTAAAAAGTCGTTTAACGGGTGCTTAAAGTCATCTCCGAAGGGGGTGGTGGTTGTCCGTGGGAATCGGAACCGGTTTCCGCGGTAGTCGGCAAACGGTATACTACGAACTTTTCTCTATAATAATAATATACGGTAGGAGCGATTTTTAGCCCTCGAAACGTCGTCATTATAACGTCTAATAATTATTGTATAGCTGCAGTCTGCAAGCGGTTGAAAATCTAGGACTTTATATGTTTTTTACACTGCGAATTTGTATTCACCGTGAAGTGTCCGACCTCCAACGTCTACATTTATTGTTAGATTTCAGGAATTTCGCATTGACAATACGATTATTGTCGTACAATCGACGTGTACACAATGACGCACGCGTTAAACGTCTGTTTTTGGTCTACACAAAAGATATATATATATATATTATAATGAGCATGTGCGTTGGTGCGTATAATGTGGTATAGCGCGAATATTAAATAACGATTAATGTAGAATAACCTTCTTAATATATAGTGTGTTGTAGGTAGTTTACTTATCTATAATATGGTATATGATTTTTTTTTTACCAAGGGTAGGTACATACTAAAAATATAATTTTACAAACCATTAACACAAAATTACAGACGTCTTAATGCGCTAATTCGAATTCGTGTCTGTAAATAATGTATTATATTAGGTACTAGGTAGGTATTTGGCATGTAGTATTTCATTTATGAGGCGTGTAGTGCCACAAGAACACATTTTGTTTTATAATGAAATGTTATGGAAAAATATAATGTAAGGAGAGATGACGTAAATGTTCTGCCGCAGGAAGCACTATTTTGAGAAAAATACATTTTTACTTTTTGAATTTTTTGATAGTATTTAAATGATATTATCATCATACATAATATAATAATTATTAATGTGAATACTCAATTTACAACTTTTCAATTTTACCAGAAAAATATAGAGTTATTCGGAAGTTAAGACATAATATTACATTTATAATATAGAATATGCCCTATAGGCAGTCCTGTAAAGAATACTTTTAAAAAGTACTTGAGTAAATACTCAAATACATTTTTTTTTAAGTATTTAAGATTCTACTCAAATACTTTAATTGTAAAGTATTTCTAATACTACTCAAATACTTTTCAAATACTTTTGGTTTTTAAAGTGGGTTTCCAATTATCGTAATATAAACACATAGGAAGTAGGTAATCTAATAGTTATCTAATAGTTTTAAAGGGAATATTGTTATTCAATATTCAATAACTTTTTTTAGAAATCTGGTTTTCACAAACCTTTGGGCTTTGGCTAACACAGAAATACAGAATATTAAATAAAACTATTATTATATTATTGTAGTTGACAATAATATTTTTCCAACCAATTATTTCGAATTGAAATAAAATGTTCGAAATAAAAAACCAAAGTATTCAATACCAAAAAGTATTTAATACAAAAAAAAGTATTTAAAATACCATTCAAAACACTTCATGCTGAAAGTATTTAAAAAGTTATTCAATACTTAAAAATGTATTTGAATACTTTTACTTAAATACTTTACAGGACTGCATATAGGATATAATCGCCCAGACGACGTGTTTACCGGCATATAATATAATATTGTATCGGACATGTGTCAATATGTAGTACTAATGGTCATGTGTATTTCTTTCTTACAGTTCTGGCAAGTCATATCCGAAGAGCACGGAATCGACTATACAGGATTCTACAAGGGCACATCCGATCTACAGCTGGAACGCATTAACGTTTACTATAACGAAGGGTCTGGTAAGGCGCTCTACAACCATATATCTTAACCTTTGACGTAACGCACATTATAAAGCCATCATAATGTGATGCACATAATATTATATACGTAATATAGTGTGTAGCCTCATGTGTGCAATATCGCAATAGTAATATACGAGTATATTATAGGACGTACTTTTTATTATCGCCCGGTCGTCGGGGTTATTCAACGACGAGGCCAATCGACGATAATTGTTATTTCGTCGCGTATCATGCACTACTCATGTCGATATACGACGGCTTCATGTATAATAATATTATGTATTATACGAGCACCACAATTAATATAAAATTGTATAATATTTACGACGGCGGTCAATGATTATTACTACCGCGTTTAAAGGCGGATAACTATGCGGGAGGATCGTGACATCGTATGTTACCGAGCACGCACCGCGTGTATAATAATATATTAATGTATAAATATATGAACACAGCGCGGGTGTATCGTAATTCATAAACGGTTTTAAATTAATGCTTAAGACTTCAGCTTTCTACGATGTCTCTATAGTAAACGCCCTGTATATATCCAGCGTGCTGTACCGTTCGTGTTTTGGCGACCGCCCATGATATAATATTCTGGCGAACATATACCTTTATTATATACTTTGTAATAATGTTAATATTTAGGTGGGTGCCTATATTATGATATAACAAGCATAGAAATCGATTAAAATTCTCCATTGGCCAGTCGACGCAGGCCCGGCAATAATACGTATCTATAATAGGTATAGCGACTTGCGTGAACTGCAGTAAATTCATTACAATCACGAAATATTGTAAGCTCGATACCGATTATTCAGGTATTTGGATAAAATAAATTTGAAAAGCGAACAAATAATCTAGACGAGATTTTTATTAGGTAAATATTAAATTATAAAAATTACTACATCAGAGTATGAAACCTCCATTTAAAAAGCCGTGTCCAAATCATTTAAATTGTTTGATTAAATATTAACCACTATCCAGTACCTATCCAGGTGACACCAATACAATGATCAGATGACGATAATATTCATTAGGTATATTGGTAATTCAGTTCTTCATCTTCCGAAAATGCATTTCTTACGTTTTAATTTCGTATTAAGTATGTAGCCTATGAAAATTAATTGTAATAAGCCCTTTATCAGTTTATCATAAAATTACTAGAAGATATTGACTATTGAGTACCTATTTATAAATATATGGTTTGAATATTTCTTTAAAAACCAACCTCTAGTATAGTGCTTTTACTATTATTAATTTATTATAAGTTCAAAGTTGTAATAATACAGTATAGATTTAAAATATGGGCTTAAAATATTACATAATAATATATAAGCCGGCAAAATATACACACGCCGTTTTATTATAGTCTATACTGTCTATAGACTAGAACAAAAGTTTCGATGTTATACATATATAGGTAGAGAATGTGTCCGTGTATAAATTGTAAGTAAGGGCCAACTATACACGGTAGTGTAGAGAATAAAGTCGATTTATGTGTCCATAGATTATATCACTATTTTAAACTATAATGATTAACGATATTATAGCTGCGAAGAGTATATGCGATAGGATAGGTATATAATATATTGGTACCTATATACCTGCTAAGTATTTCATATCATACTATGTAGTAATTATATAAACATTGGTCGGAAAATGTGTGTTTTCAATTGAATAAGCTTTACATTTACTTCATTATAACAAACGATCGAATAACATTAAATCACGCAATAAAAAAATTCATATAAACCCCTACCAACTGAAAAAAAATTCACACCAGCCACTGTTATGTAATATGTTTGTATACAATGTAATATTGTATGATACAAAAAATATGTACTCTCATATTATTATAATGATAAAATTGTACTAAATACATATTAGGTACTTAGATTTAGGTAGCTATAATATGCATTATTTTACGTTCACTATAATTATACTGATAAACCAATGTAATTATATTAAACACGCGTGATGGTAGACAAAGAGAACAAAATATGGATACGACACAGTCTGTCTGCGGTTTGGCTATAGCGCTGTTGATTTCGTGTTCTTTTTCGATTTACCTATAATTTTAAACTTGTAGGCGTGTAGGCTAGAGATGAGAACAATGTATTGTCAATACAGTATTGAGATAAGTGTGCACATTAAACTATAGGAACATTATACGAATTACGAATATATATTTGTACACGTACCTACTTACGATTATTATTTTGCACTTCGTATTATCTATATGTATATTGTATACGTAGAATGAAAACATTTAAAAAAAAATATTTAGCTTATGCGGTTGCCGGTTATTATAATTTTTCACTGCAACTCGTCTTTTCCTATTTATATTTTCATCAACCATCGTATAAACACGTTTGCAAAATACCACCTATTTTACGCACTTTTATTTTGTCAATAACAATAATAACAATAAATAATAATATTTAAATTAAATTCAGCCGTGTATAAATAAGTAATATTTATGATTATGACATTAAAATAAAAAATGTATTTTTAAATGGAACAATTTATTTAATTGTTCATTTTATTTTAATTAAAAATCATTATTTTATTTCATTTTGTTTATGGTTTAATAATCTGTTCATATCTTATATCTATAAATAAAAACAATCATTATAAGTGATCCATATAGTACAGTGATTAATTTTATTTTATAGAAGATGAATAAGTACTCATATAATAATATAAGAATGGGTATAAGGTAGGTACAATCGACACTATTAATAATTGCATTATTGCCGACATTTTAACTTCCGTTTTTGTGATCGTGTATTTTAAACAGTACAAAACAATAAACACTGATAATAGGTATAATATGTATGTGTATATATAATGATGATTAGGTGAAAATTGAATAGTGAATGCGGACGTAACTATACTCTGACACTATTCTTTAATTAATAATAATTACTATAGTTTATATAATATCTTATACATATAATCAATAGTTTAACTGCAGAAACTATCTAATAGTAAAAAAATGTTGTGTTTGTGTCGACTATGCCAATGCCAACCAATCAAAATAATATTTAATTGACTTGCAGTAATACGTGCGAATATTAGAGATTAAATGTTTTATAAATTATTAAAAGTCGACAACCATATTATAATTAGCACAAGTACAAATGATCACAATATTATGCCAAAAAATAATTAATTATTTTACGGAGTGCTCTGCGGTAAAATAATTTGGTTTTGTGAATAAAAAAAAAATTTGCTGAGTACATACCTATATGCCTAAACCTACCTACCTCTTTAAACGACTTATGTAACCCTGAAATTATTACGTAAATAACCTACCAGTATGTCTGATATACCTATAACATTATTATTGTTTATTACATTTATTATTTACTGTAATAATATGTCATAAATCATAGATAACATAAAGACATCTTGGGATGACTCTTGATTTACATTTTGCTGGTCTTTCTAGCCGCCAACCGTTCGGAAGGTGGAAAATATGTGCCACGAGCCGTCTTACTCGACCTGGAACCCGGTACCATGGAGTCCATCCGGTCCGGACCTTACGGCGCGCTTTTCCGGCCGGACAACTTCGTGTTCGGTCAGTCGGGCGCTGGAAACAACTGGGCCAAGGGTCATTACACTGAGGGTGCCGAACTCGTGGACGCCGTGTTGGACGTGGTTCGCAAAGAGAGCGAGAACTGTGACTGTTTGCAGGTATATAAAACGATTTAAAAAATATATTTTAACTTTAGGTATAAATATTACATACGTCCTATAAATATTGTCTTGTCCAAAACCCACCAGAATAGCACCCATTGTATTTTACGTTTACAATCCGCGCGACGACAAAAAAAAAAAAAAAAAAAAATCGAATTTTTATTTTCTGATATATTTGCAGTGCGATTATCACAATATATTTATGATGATGTTATAACTTATAAGCATAAATCGTAAACAATATAAACATATAAATTATTTTTATTGTATATATATTATATAGATAGGTAGATGCGCTATACGTCGCGACGGCGACCTAAGTTTGGAAATCGTCCAAACATATATTATAATATTATTATTTTATAGGTATTATATGTATACCTATAGGTTATATTTTACATTATACATTGTATATTTAACTTTGCGACGGACTTATATTGTTTCTTTATACATAACTTGGTAAATATACATGTATATTTATTTTAAATTTTTAATAAAGATGTTATATTTGTACAATTGTACAAATAAATCCGACAATTGTGCGATGTAAAATATACAGCATAAGTACCTATATATATTTTACGATTTAACACGGATCGTGCACATTTATAAATTCATTAGTTGCGATTATCGATTGAAAATTCAATGATGTAAACTCCAACAACTCCACCTTTCTATAGTTACCTGCCTCTATTGCATTTTTAAAAATATTCTCTTATACGTTTATATTGATTAATATTATCACGTGAGGCCGTGACGGATATTAAATATTTTGGTACTTACCTATAATTTACGCGTAAACCTTTATTACAATTTACAAGACGTATACAATTTTTATATTTTTCCAAAAGTCAAAACGGCCACTTTGATAAATCTACAAAAAACAGTCTTCTGATGACTACATGTCCGTCAAGTATTAAGTTGACATCGGAACTTAGTGCTATAATTTTAAATCATACATCAATATTTTGCTACATCTACCTCGATAACAAATGAAATGATTTCACTTACGAATTACGATATATGAAAATTTCACATATTTCTGGTTATAGTTTAGGTAACCTGGCTATAATAATACAACGAATTAAAAAAAATATATTTTCGAGAAAATTTTGAAAAAGTTAGGAGAAAAGAATATTTAGGGGAAAATATCGAAAAAAAATTTGAGTTCATTGTACAATCAAAATAATGCGATTATTTGAGACGGGTTTATAAAGAGATTACCTTTTTATAACACTCCAAGAAATTGCTACAAATACGAGCCAATTAAATAGGTATTTTTTGGCATAATATGCTGCGGATGTCCTGTACTCCATTGGTATCTTTATAAGCTTTTAGACTTTTGCAGAGTAACCTTCATACTAATTAGGAATTACCATAACAACACATTATGGGAACCTACGATGGTTATGTCTTATACGTAATACGCGTTCACAGAACGCTGAAAGAATATTAATTTTTTAATGTTCCCAAAATGTGTGGGGAAAGTTGCAGGCCGTAGGCACAACTATGGAAATATTTCTGGGGGGCTAGAATTGTATGAGCACACAGACTAATATATAAATAATAATAATATAATGATATTAATCGATGGTCGGTGGTCACAGGGATTCCAGTTGGCGCACTCGTTGGGCGGTGGCACCGGTTCCGGACTGGGTACACTTCTGATATCGAAGATCCGCGAGGAGTACCCTGACCGCATAATGAATACGTACTCAGTGATGCCATCTCCAAAGGTGTCGGACACGGTGGTGGAGCCGTACAACGCGACCTTGTCCGTGCACCAGCTGGTGGAGAATACCGACGAGTCGTACCTGATCGACAACGAGGCGCTGTACGACATTTGCTTCCGGACGCTGAAGCTGACCAACCCGACGTACGGCGACCTCAACCACCTTGTGTCGCTGACAATGTCCGGCGTGACCACGTGCCTCCGGTTCCCCGGTCAGCTGAACGCCGACCTCCGCAAGCTGGCGGTCAACATGGTCCCGTTCCCCAGGCTCCACTTCTTCATGCCGGGATTCGCGCCTCTTACGGCCCGCGGAAGTCAGTCTTACCGGGCCATGAGCGTGCCCGAGCTCACTCAGCAAATGTTCGACGCCAAGAACATGATGGTCGCCTGCGACCCACGACACGGCCGCTACCTCACCGTCGCCGCCATATTCAGGTTGGTATACGGCCGTGCATGTACGCACATGACATGACCAATGTCCCATGTATAATTTATTATTATACCTACAAACTCTTGCGGGTGCAAATAGCACAAATAATAATTTTTTTTTTTGGGGGGGGGGTGGGAGGGGGGCTGCCACCATAATTTTGATTGAAAAAAATGTCATCAATTCAATTCAAACATCTATTTTTATTTTGTCTAGGATAGTTACTAGTTTCAGTAGACACTCCTTTAATTACCTTCTTAAAATTACAGTATACCCTTAGGTATTTTTGTCGTTCAAAATCATCTAGCTTTGTATCAACATGAAATATATTTGCTGTGCTATTTTTGTGGATGTGTGAAACAAACATGCGCAAATACTACAAGTCATCTGCCCCACCACTCTCACTCATAACAAAGAATATTTTTAATTAAAGTGAATAGATTACCTGACCTACCTAAATTACTGACTATACAAATATACAATCATAGTCATATATTTATTACCTATCAATTTTTCTGTTATTTAACGAAAATACTTAAAATGCTTCGGCTATAAATGATATTCGCAAGCACCCAAATAACAAGTGGTGTCTTTCTTATATAGGTGATAGGTGCATCATAATATTATCTAATATAGACAACATATTACGATGGATTAGTTAACCCAGGTCGTCGTCGCACACGACTATTATATTCTTTTTCGAGTTAATATTGTATGCATTCAACTCACAGGGGTCGCATGTCCATGAAAGAGGTGGACGAGCAGATGTTGAACGTGCAAAACAAGAACTCGAGCTACTTTGTCGATTGGATCCCAAACAACGTGAAAACGGCCGTTTGCGATATCCCGCCATGCGGTCTCAAGATGAGCTCCACGTTCATCGGAAACACCACGGCCATCCAAGAGCTGTTCAAGCGCATATCCGAACAGTTTTCGGCCATGTTCAGAAGGAAGGCGTTCTTGCATTGGTACACCGGCGAAGGTATGGATGAGATGGAATTCACCGAAGCTGAATCCAACATGAACGATTTGATCTCCGAATACCAACAGTATCAGGTAAAGTTTGCCTTATAAATGTATTATTATTTTTTTTTTTTGACAAGGTATTTTTCACATAAGATCAGGAACCACTTTTTGTCACAACTCACTATCGTACCTATTAATAGGTATTTTTATAAATACATATGAATATAAATAAATATATGCAAATACACCTTGCTAGACGTAGTTGGTACCTACCTATTTTCTAATATGCCTGTTGTTATCTTGCATTACAGGAGGCATCGGTGGACGAGGAGTACATAGAAGAAGAAGAAACCGAAGAGACAGATATGTGCGATTAAACTTATTTCTGTAAGTTTCATCGTTCTAATGTAACCTTAATTTATGTATTTTTTTTTTATATAGAAACATATTATGTATAATTTTTCTCAATTAAATTATTAAACATTTTGTATTTGATTTTAATTAAGTTTTGTATTTTAATAGTTTATGATTTTTATATATATATTATAAATAATACATTTTAATCAATAAACTATAATCAGCGTTTAAAATGCAAGTTATAATTAAATATAATAATAATAATAAAACATCGTACAAAACAATATTTACAAAATATTTCATGTATTTTAGTAAACCTAATAAACCTAATAAAAAAAAAAAAACATTCATTTAACTTAATTTTTAATCAACAATGCTTATAGTTTGGTTTCGTGTCGAGTGGTGAGAGCATTACGATCAGGGAGCCGCAAGGGCTGTGGTGATAGTTTTGGCTGCGAGGTGTCCGACTCATCATCACCAGAATCTACATCTCCATCACTTGAATTTGTAGATGCAACAAAGTGATCAGAACGTATAGTTTTTCTGGGCCTTACTTTTCTGTAGAATTTAAACTCTCTAGGCAGTGTGTATGAACGAGGCAGTGATATCTGAGAGTCTAAATCTGATGGTGATTTGTACGATTTGTACATCAATGTGAACACTTGATCGTTTGGTTGAGCATTGTTTTCTTGAGCACTAAAAATGTGACGTTAATTAATACTTAACAATTTAACAAACACTCACATGAAAACTTACCTATAAGGTGGAGCAATCCAATGTTGTTGTTGCAAATATCCCTGAGGAGACAACAGTACTTCTCCATTCTCTGGCGGCTCTTTTAACTTGCCTTGCCTAATCTCCTCTTCAATAGCTCGGAGTTCGGCTAGTTGGTTTTGTCTTTTTTCTTGTAATTTCTGCCGGATATCCACGTGAGAGCTGGCACTCTCGTTTTCACTGGAACCCTGTTGACTATGATTGGACGGCGGCGGCTTGCACCAAAACGCAACACTATCTCGACCACTTGTGCCAGACGGTGGGGGCACAAACGTGGTCGGCTTCTTTTTTTTGCGCTTTTGCATGGCCGCCACATATGGATTTGTGAAACGACAGTTGAAAACGCCGGGAATACCATTATGTACACTTGCTGGCAATGCACTATAATACCTCTGGTTTCTTTGCAAGGTTGGAGGGGGATCACTAGCAATAGCTTGATTGTGGTAACCACCTGGTGGTATGTTCTCATACACACTGCTAAAACTGTGTCTCCTTATAAGGTCAGTCTGTTAAATTGATAAAAAAATAATGTTATTAATAGAGATAAGCGTAGGGTTATCAATGAAATATATATATATATCAACAATACTTTAAAATATCAGTATACTGGTAAGGTCAATCAATTATAAATTCAGTAAAAATAGTAAATAACTAATTTGTAATCAAAAAGACAATAATTTCAATAATTACAGTGTGATACCTATGGTATAATCACAAATAAATATATTTTACATTTTTAGATTTTCCCAATACACTCAAAATTTTATACCTAATGATTACATTTCTAGTTTTCAAATCTAGTCTCCGCCAGTTAATTTTGCCCCTTGATGAAAATAAAAATGTAATACTGGACCCAACATCTACGGACTTATATTATATGCCTAATTATATAAAAATAAATAAAATTAGATGTAAATGAAATGTTATTTTTTGAACAGTCTACCCAACAATTTAGGTAGATGTGAACTATCAATTAAAGATACATAAATTCATTTTTTATTTATTTATTAGAATTGTTAAGGTATTAATTATATCTCTAGTCATAATATAAATATTGTAATTAACTGCAGTCTTACCTTGCCATTAGGCACATTTAGTTGATCTTTATACTTGGCTTCTAATGCTAGCTTTGCTGTTGAGTTGTTACTATTTGTAGCATTGCTCAGTCTGCCTCCAGATTCATATTTCAATCTCCGTACATGGAAAAACTGATAATAAACTGCCATGAACACAAGACCACAACAGAACAGCCCAAGAACAATAAATGGTTTGATTGCATCACCGCTTTCAATGCTCCACACGAACATGAGAAGAGCGTTTTCTAATGCCATCACCACATAAAACATCAACTACAAAAAAATGTTCATTCAAATTAATAAGCAATTTAGATCATTATTTTTGTACATAATATTTCAAACCATAGAAATTCTAAAACAATTAAAAATTTATATTTCTAAAATGTAAAATTTTATTGAAATCAAGAAATATCAATTATAATATACTTTATTACAGTAGGTAGATACTGATTAATAATTTAATTAAAAATTAATAAAATTGATTTATAGTACCCAATAAAGCATAAAATAATAGAATATTGAGATAAAAAGACAAAACATTATTTAAAATACAAAAAAGAGAAAACAATTTTTGGAAAATGCAACAAAAACAAATATGCACAATCCACATTGTACCTACACAATTAATGACTAATTTAAACTAAAAACCAAACAACTAAGTAAAACTATATTTTTTCATTTAAAAATGAGTAGTTGTACAATAGTTAAACTATAGATAAACTTGATAATAGGTAGAACAATAAATATAAAAACTTTAATATATACTAAGTATATAAGTATAATATGGATTTTAATTGTTTTTCCACTATAAGTTTAACACACCGTAGGTACTCACCATTTTTTCTCTATGATTGTTCTCCAGTAGGTTAACGTATTCAAATGTGAACACAAAAGCTAAGAGTGCAAACAAAAAAGCTTTACGTTTAGGAGATATCCGTTCACCGTGAAACACATTCTTGGGCGAATGTAGCCACAGTAGCATTGACAACCAATGTAAACCGAGTACCAACAGCACCCAATATTTGTAAATGGCGGCGTAGGCGGTCAACGAAATAACTCTGGCCCCGACAGTGCCCAAACGCCACAGGAACTGCACAGTGACAAAACAGCCATCATTACAAATATTGTAAACATACATAGGTGCAACTGTTAGGTTGATATACTGAGAGACATATACCTGAAATATAACTCCGAGCCACGTGAGGACTAGCCTGTGGACGTTCTGCATGCGCACATTCTTGCCGAACGACGCCAGAGCCCAGCACACGCTGACGGTGGATAACGTGACGGCCACTTTGTTGAGGTCACGTAAGTGTTTGCGGTCCCCACCATCCGTCCACAGCAGGTAGGATTGCAACAGCAGAAGCGGCATTGACTCGCAGAACGCGTGCAACAGGCGCAGCATGCACAGGTCGCGCACCTCGAACTTGACGTACCGCAGGTCGACGGGCAGGAACAGCTTGAAGTACCTGAAACGAGACACGGCAGACGTCAGATAAACCGTAGGCGGTGGGTGCATGGGTACAAAAATTACGAGTGCGCACCTCCACAGGACGCCCAGCTGGACGAAGTGCAACGCCTGCACGGCCGACCGCTTCAACCGGTCAGCCAGCGTGGACTTGTCGCCGACGGCTCGCGCGGCCAGATACCACCGCAGCGACATGGTCTGCTCTACGGTGGCCGACGCCCCGACGAAGAACATGGTGAGGACGAATGGCACGTAGCGGCCGTGCGAGTAGAGCGCGTAGCCCATGACCACGTCGAACACGATGTCGCAGAAGTAAGCGGCCAGCGAGATGATGTTGAACAGGACGTCGCACAGCGGCAGGAACTCATACTGGGCCATGGGACGATGGTCGCGTGATCATGTTTCGGCCCGTCGTCGTCGCGGTCGTGACGACGACCGGAGACTTTAACGGACGTCGCGTGTCTAAGTCATGACACCACGTCGGGCAAGCGTATCATCGCGAGAAACGACACACGGGCAGGGTGGAAAAACTCGCACCGATCCGACGCGATGTCAACAATGTTATTATAATTCGTTATCGTCGTGGGGATGTCGACGGAAGACGTGATGGACGATGGTCTACGACCGGCTGCGTCACTTACCTGTTGTACGCGCGAAAATACGTCCGGAAAAAACAAAGGTGGCGATGATAATAATATTGTAGTCTTCACAACCGTTATTGTAGCCGCTCACCGACACTGGTTGTTTTATCGTATATAGTACGTTTTTACTTTTTATCAACCGAACGACTCGGAGAATATAATAATAATTGTACGCGATCCGCCCGTTGTTATCCGTTTCGATTGTCCGCGAGTACGATGCTGCGGAGATGTGACGACGGACACACGCACACGCACGAGCGCGTGCACCCGCGAGCGCCGTACTTGCGTCTCGCACGGTCACACACGCGCATTCTCGGCGGGACGCGCATATTTGCCAACAGGTGGCGGGCCCGGTGATTTGAGAACCCCTGCGACGTGGGTATGGAACGCGCCACTGTCCGAACTCCGAGTGGTCCGACGACCGACGCTCCACTAGTCACTACTTCGGTAATTCGGTATTTCAGTCTCCAAATCTCCAATATTCCGACGACGAGGACGAGCTCTACAACTACAACTCTGCTGTAGTCTACAGACATGGCTAATAAAATAGACCATAAAATAAAGATAAGACGGCGCATCTCCGATTATACCACCGGTGCAAACGGTGCATTGCCATCCAAGACCGGATTAAAATAAATGTAACTAATATTAGGTACCTATGACTTGTGTAAAAAATAATTACATTATAGTTTCTCCCTTGATTTTAACTTGTAAAACATTGCTAATAATGTAGAAGTTTTAATTTTGATAAAATGTATGGTATATAATATATTATATAATAAATAGCTCAGATAAAGGCTCGATAGAACCTAATTCCCGTTTTACAGTATTTTATATTCTGAGCGGCGTGATGAATCGATGAATGTATTGAATTTACAATGATAATTAATGAAGTGTGTTTTTTTAGTGTCCATCATCATCTTTTGGTTTAGTAAAAATGCTTCAAATTTCAGCGTGGTTTATAGTAGAAAATTGGATCATATGGTGGAGGGGGTGGGGCGTCTATACTCCAGAGTAAAATTCCTAGTATTTTTCTAAATAACCATGAAAAAAACGCAACTATCGTCAAAATCCATTTTGTTTTTTTGGTGTAACACTGTAATTCAAAAGACAAATAAATGTAAATACTTGAAATGTTTACACAAAATGTTTATTGAGCGGAGCGAAGCAGTAGCCCTTCTATCCCCTTAGCTAGTTAATTTGTACTTAATTTGTTAATATTTTTCTCCCCCGAAACTACAGGACCAATTTTCAGGAAACTTGAAATATGTATTTATTATTATCTAAACTCTGCATAAATTAAGTTTGGTGTTTCTAATTACCTACCTACATTTCAATAAAAAAAAATGGGTGATTGTAAATTGCGTCCACTGCCCACTGGTAGTAAAAATAGTATAGTAAATTGCGCCCATGTATCTTAGCGACCTCGAATTCATCGCATTCTATTTTATGTAGGTTTGTAGTCGTTAATTTATTAGTGTAAAAGCCGAACGTTTATCGCTTTAATGGTTATGACTAGGGTTGGGATTTTAATGCCTAAAAAAACCCGAAAAATGCCATAAAAAAAAAAAAAATGCTTTTATGATCTAAAATTTTTTTGTTTTTAATAATTATAGTATAAATTCGATAAAAAGTTTTAAAAAATGTATTATAAAAATCTATTACAAGTGTAAACAGAATAACACCAATCCGTCGGTATAAAAAATATTATGTCCAAATTCTTGTACAAACGCACGCAGTCGACTTGCTGTCGAACATTTTACTTTTGGTATTTTTATATTAAATTATCAAAAAAAATTAACTAGAGTAATAAAACGGTGTTAACGACGACAAAACTCGTACTGAACGTCGAACGATATCATCGGACGTCGATTTTACCGATTTAAGATTATTTAACAGGAAATGCGTGTAAAGGTTACTCAAACGTTGTCCGATAATGGCGATAAGCCGATAATATTATACGAATTACGAGTAGGTACCTACTTATAATCTAGCATTAAAATCCCAGCCCTAGTTAATTTATTTAAAATCCATGCTGGTGTAAAATTCTTAAAAGAAAATTTCAAATTCATACACTTGGTTTCCAAAAACTCAAAAAATGCTCCAAAAACTCTAAAATGCCCTAAAAAATTAAGAAAATGACCTAAAAACTAAAAAATGCCAAAAAATGCAAAATAAACTTTCTTATTCTCATTCAAATGTACGTAAAACAAATTTGTGACAAGACGAGCATTGCACTGTAAGCTTTGGAAAACAATGCATAGTGCATCGAAATCCCAGCCCTAGTTATGACTTATGATGTTAACTAAATCAATAATGACTTTACGTCATAGGTATTATTTTAGTAAGTTGTTTGCGTGCAACATTGCAGCCGCAAATTACCACAATACTGATACAATACAAATACTGGATAAAGGATTTAGCCACAAAGGCTATTTTTGAACAACTTAATATATCCACCCGGCTACACGTATTATTTGAGGCCCTACTATTAGTATAATATTGAATATTAGCATGAAAATATGAGTTTTTTCAAATCATAATTAAAATTAAAATTAAAAACGGAGTGTTTCATTTTCATATATAATGTACAGACATTTTTCGCAGAATTCAAATACTTTTTCAGAATCAAAATCAGACAACGCTAACCTAAATTTGTTAACTTTAATTAATTTATTCAAAACAATAATAACCTAAGACCTAAGTTATCCAAAGAATGTCGTTTTGATTTGTATTGTGAATTGTATATTGTTATTAATTTATTGACGAGTGTTTACGCGTACGACAGTACCAGCATTTAATTTCACTCACCCTAATAAGTAATAATCATTTACCAATAGGGCATAGATCCCGAGGGGCTAAGGCTAGATTGAAATTAATATTTTCACAAAATTCGACAATATCTCGATAATATTTAGGAATTACTTTATAGATACCTATTTAAAAATGTTGAAAATTGAATACAATGTTCCTGTTGAAAAGTACAAAAGTAATTTATACTGTAACCAAAAAATCTAAAAAATATATATACTACATTTGCACTATACAACATAAGTAATTAAAATGTTTTCTAAATTGAGTGAATTTAAAAGTTAACTGCTGTCTGCTTCAATATTAAATCAAGCTATGGTATATAATATATATACCGTATTCTCATTCATTGTAGATACTAGAACCCTTTTTAATACTAAAATAAGGCGGGTAAGGCGTGTCGCTCTGCTGTACAGTAGGTTACAAGTGGGTTACTGTAATGGATGGTGTTAAATTTGAATTCAATGATAATATAATATAATTGTACAAGAAAAACGATTCTGAGCGAAGATGGTCAGTAAGCCTATGATATTACTAAGTATATTTGATGATATTATTTTTTATCCGTTGCTATGGTGATAAACAAAGTGTTAAAATGCTTACCTACTAGTATATTTTGATGACATTAATGTAAATACATTTTATTTATCTATTCATGTGGGATCTTTTTTTGAATTTTCAATCCTTAGCTATATAAGTTTAACATTTTATAAATTTTTAACTACAAAATAATTTTTAATTTCGATAAATGTTGTTGAAATTCGAACTTTAAATACTTGAAACAAAATTATGCTTATGTATTTTTAATATTTTGAACTACCATTGTAACTACTATCAAGAGCCTTGTATTAAATTTTAAAGCTATTTGACCCAACAAATACAATTTTATTGACATTTTTAGAAAAAAAAAACTAAAAAAATCACTTATATCTATTTTACAATTTTAAAATGCTCAGAAATTACTATACTCACTGTAAAAGATTAAAAGTACGATGAAAAATTTAAAACAATGGTACATAATATTTTCATATAATTGTATTATACAAATTTTAGTAAATACAATTGAAATTTACTTTGAAAACGTAATTTACCTAACATACTGAAAGTGCAATTAAACATTATCAATTTGTAAATTGTTTGTTTGTTGAGGTCCTTGTATGCTTAAAGTAGGTCCAGCTGTTATTAAGTCCATACTTTTCATCATAAAATTTGTGTTAAGAATTTTCCAGGTGTTTTCTGCTTGAGGATCTTCTCTGAGTATGAATTGCTGTTCAAACATTCCAACCATTCTTCCAACACCTTGATGAAGTGTACCACCAATATGCACTTTCACTAAACCATGTGATTCTTTCTTCCATTTTACATCGCCTAAATGTGGTGAAAAAAAGAGTATGTGTTCTTTCTTGATACCTAATAAACACTGCAATGTAGATGTAGAATCTTCACAAGTCTCAAAGATTTCATTGCTGCCACCAAGAATTTTCAATGACATTGTACAATTTTCATAAAAATGACGACAATCTAGTTGATTTTTTCCAGGAATACCAAGATCATTTAATAAATCATAAAAATGTTTAGCAAACATTTCAATAAATTCTTCTAGTAATTCGTTGTCACGATCTTTTCGAGATTTTCGATTGGGTTCTATTGCAGGAGTATTTGGTGTTGGTATTTGCATAGGCATCTAAAAAAATATATAAATTAATATTATAATAAGTTAAGTTTTGGTGTTGTAAACTATTGTAAGACATTTGAATCTATAACAAAAATAACTATTCATTTTCACAGTCAATATTATAATCAAATTCTGGATTCTCTTAAATATTGTTTTTATATATCATACAATTTACTGTATAAGAACAATTTTTAGTTTTAATTATGTAATATTATTTTAAACTAACATGAGATTCAATGATCTACAGATTATAACAGTACCTCAATAATACAAAATTATTATTAATAATTTTATTATGATATATAACTGTTTATACACTTTTACCTAGTAATTTTTTAGTAACGGTTAAAAATGTAAATGTTGTATGGTATTTTCTAACTCTATATATTATAATTAGGGTTAGGATATTTATGCACTAAAAAATTTGAAAAATATGCATTAAAAAATTAAACAAATTACTGGATAAAAAATGAAATAAACATATAGACAAATTGAAAAAACTGAAAAAAATTAAATAAAATATAAAAAAAAATTAAAAAAAGTTGCATTGAATAATTTAAGTTTGTTTTAAATGTTCCGCTGTAAATCTTCGTCTGTTTGGTGCTAATACGTTTTTGAATCTATTAAACGAAAAATCTCTATGTAAAAAATTGTATTATTTAAATTATTATATAACACGAAACGCGCAATATCGGTCGTGGACAAGATTGAAACTAACTATAAATTATTAAATGTTCTGTTAAAATATCCGATAAAATTGTAATGGCTCACAGTTTTAAGATAAGTTTTGATTGTGACACTTGACGAGGCTTAATGGAAATTCTATTTAAGTATAGGTACCTATAAGTGTACCTAACCATATTGAATTCTCGACAATAAATAAGTGATAATTTGTGAAATACAAATAATCAAACTTATATAAGATTCAGTAAAATATAAAATTACGGTGTTTTACAGCATTTTGTATCGAAAACCGTTAAATATTCCCTAAAAAACAGAAAAAACACAAATTATGCACTTAAAAAAAAAAATGGTAAAATATGCAATTATATGCAAAATAAAATTTTGATATTTTGAATACAGATATCATGAAACATATTTCTGTATAAGAATGGATGCTATTGAACAACCTAAAAAAAAATATGCAGTCATAAACATCCTAACCCTAATTATAATAAATATTATGCTTGATATTATGTATGAAAATTAATAACTTTAACGATAAAAAAATATTTTTTTTACATGGTGGTCAATGGTCATATGAATCTTATAGTTAAAAACTACAAAATAACCCGATTTTTTTTTTAAATACAATTAATTGTAACACATAGGTGTCATACGTACCTGTTGAATAGCTTGGTATGGTTGAGTATGCATTATGTTGTTATTCTGAGAGATTGCAAGCATATTATTAGGGACAGACATTTGCATAGGCTGTACTGGTGGTCTGATGTAATCAGGTTGACTTTCGACTAATGACTTAAAAGCCAAACACAAATCTGCTTTTGTCATATCAGTTGTAGGTATTAAGCCTTTTGAAATTAAAAACTTCAACAACATTGTTATTTGAACTTTTTTATTGGACAATACCCGTACAGATGGCTGAGACAACAGTAACAATTCAGCATCTAAAACAAGTTACAAGTTATAATAACAAACTTCAACACTTATGGAATATAAACATTTAAACATGTATATAATAAATCTATAGACATCCACACCCACAACAGTTGTCAACGCCAATTGTCAATGATTACAGCTGTAGATTTCGGTAATGTGGCACTAAATTTAATTAATTGTTTCATAATACTTAATGCTTTAACAATGGTTAATTTAACAGTTTCAATATTACAAAATATATTACATATAATTTATAAATGCTATTGCTTTACCTTGTCGGGTATTGGCAGAGATTCCACCACCATGATAGATGGATCGGACGATTTTGCATAATTCATTTGTTTCGAGCCCGTCAAGAAATTGTTTTAATAACCTTTTCTCACAGTCGGTATCCATTGACCATTGAGATAGCAATTAGCAATTGGCAAATGTAAAATCGCAATAACTGCTATTGAATATTCACCGACCTAAGATCAGATTATTTTTCGTTTTATATAAACTGTGCTAAAACAGTAGAACCGAGAGATCGACAGGCATGAGTGATATTTTATATTTCTTATCTATTGTGTGGTGATAGTGTGATAGCTCAGTTTTCCCGGAGTGATAAGAATGAAAAAAATTTTAAATTCAATGCTGCCAATATAGAAAAGTAAAAATCCGAGCAATCTCATCGCAACTTACTGTGAGTTGTGACACCAACCTAATAATGTCCAGAAAATTCCCGGATTTTCATTCATTTTCAATGTTAATAATATTATGTTGTTATTTAAGCTTTAATTATAAAAGTGGGCAAGTGGGTGTCGCTCTGCTGTACAGTAGGTTATAAGTGGGTCACTGTAATGGATGGTGTTAACTGTTAAATTTGAATTCAATGATATAATATTATAATAGGTATCATTGTTTAAGAAAAACGATTTTGAGCGGAAACGGTCAGTCATTGACAGTCAGCCTATGATATTACTAAGTATATTTGATGATGTTATTGTGAATAAAGTAATTTATATATAACTTATTTACGTGGAACGTTGTTTTAAATTTTCAATCCTTAGCTACAAAAGTTGAACATATTATACATTTTTAACTACAAAATACTTACCTATTAAATTTTAAATTTGATAAATGTTGTCAAAATTTAAACTATAAATGCTTATAACAAAAAATTGTGTCTATATATTTTTTAACTGCTATTGTGACAATATATCAAAAGCCTTATATTAAAATTTCACACTTTTTTACCCAACAAATAAAATTTTATTGATATTTATAGATAAAATTTTATCGTGTATAGAAAATGCTAATATAAACAACCAGTAATAATTTCATGTATCTAGGGTCATTTGTTGTAGAGTTACACCAAAAACCAAAATCGATTTTGTCGAAAACTGATTTTGCGTAAAAATACCCATTTTCCTTAATTTTTATGTTTTTTTTCTGGTGCTTTTGAAATCTATTGGGAATTTAAACCTCTCGAATGCACCAACTAGATTCACTTTCCCATCGAACAAGATACTGTTTAAGAAAATCGAAGCAGTTTTACTGCCCCAAACGGCGGTAACAGACACAAAAAAAATTAAAATAAAATAAAACACACATCATTGTAAAATACAATACAAATAGTTTATAAAATATGAAAAATATTACGTGAAACAGGAATGAGTTAGGAATGAGATACCTAACGAGCTACTTTATTGCCTACTTAATGTTCTAATGCATATTATGTTGTATTTGTATATTTAAGAGTAGTGAGGATTGAGGACGTCGTTTCCGCATTCGTTGTGACCTTGTCTCCGTCTTACTAACGCAGAATATACCAAAATGTATATCCAGCAGCTCCAATTTTATGTTGCTAGCTTAAGGATTAGAGTGAATTTACCTATTATCAAACTTAAATGCAAGAAAATTATTTATGTTCTCTTGTTGGTTCTTAGCAAAATTTTTATTTTTAAGTGAATTATAAGCATGTTTAAATATCAATATTTTAAAGAATAAAGTTGTTAGTTATTTTATTGTAATTTAAAAACGTTTTTCGTAAGGATTCATAAAATTATTAATTGTAGTTTGTTCTATACGCAATGACATTTAAAAAATATTTGATATCATAATTTTAAGCTCTTATACCTATTTATAACACCATGAACCTATTCACTCTGTTAGTCTGTTCTACTGTAAAGAGGTATTGACTCAAAAGTTAATATCAATAATGTAAAATAATAAAAGTATACACACTATTAAAATATGCAATGTTTTCGGTACGTAGTATCAATAGTACCTAAATAAGTTACTTTAATAGCGACTTCAAAAAACATATTATGATGTATACTTCAGGCTGACAGTGTTTCCGCTCAGAATTGTTTTTCGTATACAAATACAACGGTATTTATCTAATCCATTCGACACCTTTTGACCCATTTACTCACCTTTTTTCGATATTGCTATACCAATAGGTAATATATTACCTATAGTATTTATTTATTTTTTTATATTGATCTTCTTAATCGGAAACTTTGGTCATTACTAATGACTCATTAGTAGCTATAGTAGGCATAGTTTATTATTATATTATTCTATTATGGTAGGTTGATTTAGTTTCTTTATTATTAATATAGCATATTACCTATATTATTATATAATTTATTATTTTTATTAACTTTTAATCTAAAACTGCTTTACCGTACAATGGTAAATATATATATATATATTTGATTTGAAAATATCATTGTTTATATGAAATATAACAAATAATAACATATACGTAAAAGTACGTACAAATAATGTTTTTGAATTGCAACAAAATAATTAAAACTATTCTATACGTTTGAATTTCTAATTTCGTCCAAATTTTAACCTAAAACGTCTATACAAAGATCGTGCTTATATTTTTTTCAGAAAAAACTACTGATGAGGTCCCTTGTATTAAATTTTCATCCGTATCCAATTAAGATGGCCACCATATGGGTGATGTTGTGTTTCATACATAAACCGTATTCGCTACAGTTTCTTGATTATAATAAAAATATAATTCGAAACATTTTTTGAGTTATTCTTAGCTATTCCGTTTTTTTTATGGTGTACCCTGTAATACAGGTGGAATTTAAAAAAATTGTACCAGTGGAATTCATGTGTCTTAATTCCGATGCTTAAATCGACCTAACGTCCTAACCTACTTGTAAATCAGAAATATTTACATGCGCCACCTATGATACTAGATTCATTTTTAAGCCACTAATTGCGCAATTTTCTTTTATGGATACTAATTGCTATGCAACATGTTAATTAATAAAATAAAAAAAATATACATTACTAATTGTTTATAACGGTTACCTATATAGTTATATTGTTACTGTCATAACGAAAAATACCGAAAATGTTTTTAATTATCGGTTTACGAAAATTATTGGCGATATTATTGCGTTAGGACTGTTCAATAAGAAGTTTATTAATACATGGTATTTTACAGAAATATATCCAGAAGATACCTAGGCACGGAGCTAGAAGTTTTTTCCCGGTGGTGTTGAACTGTTGAATGCAGCAGATATTTTAGTACATGGGTTAGGGTTTTTTTCAAAAATTACAGTGATTATTCAGATAAATAATTTGGTTTACCTAATTTAACATAGCATAGCTAATAGGCAATAGCTATTATAGTAGCACACATTCAAATGTTTAAAATACTCTTAGTACCTAGTTTTATATTTTCTAAGTTCTAAATAGATAATAGATGTAACATGTATAAGCCTTTGAAATTTGAATAATTAACAACGTTTAAAATGTCTACTTATATTTTAGAACGACACTCACATACACGCTGATGTCTAATACACTGTATCACCGTATTGTATTAAGTAGGTACTGAGTAGGTAGGCTTATAAACAATAACACACAATTTGGCGTTGCACAATAAATGCTAAAAAATAAAACGTGTTGATGAACAGTAACATATAATATACTACTATAATATTATATAACCATTGACCATGACCCACGGGATATCTAAATGTATAATGCCTAACCAAGTACAAGGCCGGATTTAGGGGGGTCCACGGATTGTAGGTATTAAATTTGAATTTAATGATATCATATCAATGTATACGAAAAACGATTCTGAGCTGAGAAGGTTCGTCAGTCTGTATATTTTATATTGTTATTATATTTTATTATAGCCTGTAAGTTGAATAAATATTATAAATTACAACAAAATAACTTAAATCGTTAATTTATCAATGTTTAAAATTACAACACTAATATCATATTATAGTTTAAGGAAGTTTATGATACGATCGTATGTAGCAATATAGTGTTACTTATGTATATAATGATATATACTATGTAATAAAAATAATATGACGTATTTATTCTTAAATTAGTTGTATTCTTATAATATTATGTTTTAGAAAAACGTGGATGCAACTTACATATTATTCTGTAGACGCAAGACGCAAGTGTTTTACTACCGCTATAGTGAGAGAACGGGTAACCGTAGGTTACGTTGATAAAGTAATGTAATATAATTATTAGATAATATAAGAAAAATGTGGTATCATATCATAATTATAAACATAGAAATGTATTATTTATTTTATTTGTGTTTATAAAATAAGATCAACAATCAATAACGACATGGTTATTAATATCTACACACAATATTATGTGTTTTTTGTGTCTGTCATCACTTTTTCATCAGTAAAAATGCTTCCATTGCTTCGGCCGTTACTATTGCGGATCCTATAAAGTATTATAAATTTATTATAATATTAAATATCCATAATACATAATTTTATAGACTTGCCTCCTAATTGTTTTTCCATCAGCCGAAAAGTACTCATAAATTGTTCAAAAAAACTCATTTCCCCAGCTGTAGAAATTAAAAATATTTACGACGGTACCTACTTAAATTATATAGAAACTCGTTTTTTTCTTATTTTTATTTTACGAGTTTGAACATGGGAATACGGACTTCTAAATACTGCATCACTGCATCAGCGACGATAATGCATTTGTCATTGCAGTTGTCGCATTATTATCTCAGTGAAGAAATGACAAATCAATAATCAATAATTCGATAACGTGCTTACGTATAACGTATATAGTGCAGCTTGCAGTTGTTGTAGTCTACGCAGGAATTTATCGGTATCCTTAGTATTATAGTATAGTATATTATATTATAGTATTGTATCTATAGTATTATTTAATTATTAGGTATTCTGCACATGTGCGTAAGTGCGTGTATCCAGTTTGGATGATATTATTATTTGATATATGTAAATATATTTGACTAAAGCGAGTGTTTGAAAATGGAAATGCATAGTAAATGTGATACGGTTTGCAGATTTGCACCACTTTATTAAGACGGATTAAAATTTAAAACCGAAGTGTACCTACACAATATTGCAAAATGTACTTTTAAATAAAAACACTTGTTGGCTTATTATTTTTTTAACTATAGCGTAGGTACGTATTAATAATAATAATAATTATAATAATAATAATAATATGTGATTTACTTCTATCTCTTATATAATACATCACGAAGACCTTTCGTTTTGACACGATGCCAGGTGTAGAAAAGTTCAGTTCTGTACTTTCACTGAAACTATCGCGCTGTTTCTGTCACCCACCGGCCATAGACTATAAGTTAGGTAAGTCTATGGATATCATATATAGGTACTCTATGGATATCATCGAGATCGTACCGTATCGCCGTTAAAATGTTAGCTGTTTTATTAGGTACTATTATTATATTTGTGATCTTTCCACCTTCAGTCTACCCGAAATTCAAGCCCGTTTTGTTATTTCATGACTAGTTTCGTATTCATTCGTATAGCTAGGTACCCTTCATTTAAAAACCGTGTATAAAGCGTTTGTATTGAACGCGAAATCCGTTCGACGCGGTCGGCAGGTCGCATGGGCAGTCAGAAATACGGTCACGATTTACTCGTTACTATCGATAGGTCTACGTTATAACGAGGGGATCGAGAGCAAAAATCATGAACCAATCATATTCAATGATTACACGTTATCAACTTAGGCTTTATGTTTATGACTTATGTAGTATTGCCACTGTGGTATTGCTTGTATATTATACACAATATTATATTATAATCAATGGTAGTATGTAGTATATTGTAATAGGTATGTATCCGCAAATCGCAATAGTAGGTATATTATTTATTTATTGCGATTTGCGGTATGTACATCCTAATATTATAATGACGTTTTTTTTTAAATATATAATATGAATTATATGAAAAATTTTAATATTTATATTATTATAATTTCTTTGTACCTAACAGAAACGATTTTAGTTAAAAATCATTCAGTTATTAGCAAGTCATAAGCAAATGAAAAAAAAAAATTGGCAAAAAGGCTTTTTTCAAATACTTCCAGTATGTACTGCTCTTAATGTTAAAATAACTTGTGGGTTGTATTACAGAATAAACATTGTACCTACATAGGTACTTTTAAAATTTTTTGTTAGAACTTGGAATATTTATTTGGTGCTATTATTAAAATATAAGGCCATACCAAATGTAACTGTTTTTAATATGTAAATTAATATTAATTTACATATTATTATCACAATATTACATATTATTCTGTAGTTTATATTTAGAGGCTTAAGGTATGTATCAATTACAATTAGTAGGTAGGTATATTACATTATACCTGTCATTTATAAAATAAGCAATTATTATGTTATAAACTATCATGATCAAATTTTTTTATACTCCGGCCCACGAGAGTCCATACGTAAACCGCGCATTCATATAGTAATACGTGACGTCTGTTTTCTCCCACCATGATGCCATTCCCACTATTCGGCAACGTGCCGATGCGCAGTGACGGGCGCGTTCTGACATATGGACTCTCGTGGGCCGGAGTATAGTTAGATAAATTATTTGATTAATATGAATGGTCATTGGTATTATGAATGTGTAATATTATTCTTTGTTCTCCTGCTGCTATAGGAGTTTTGAATCTGCGTTTTACTTCAATTCTTTCAAGTGCAGTGGTAGTGTTTTTAAGTTAAAGTTGCCGATTGTTTTTTTTTTGTAAAACTCGAAATTGTTTTTCAATCTTTTTATTGGATGGCTCACAATTAGTTGTATCTGTTAACTTCCTTTTTTTCCTTCTTATATCTAGTAGTGAATCAACTTTATGTTTCATGACAGTACATTCTTCTATTGAATAATCACTTGATTTCAATAAGCTAACACTAACTATTAATTTCTCAATGATTAATTTTTTTCTTTTTCAATTGGTTCTATGTTTTCTTGATTTACAAGATCTTTTTCCAAAGTTTCAACATTTTTGGTCGGTTCAACAGGCTGTGTGAATATACAGTCTGAAATAAATCTTTCTCTGACTATACAATAAGATGAATATGCTTACAAATATTCGAGCGAATAAAAATCAGGGCATTCACAAATAAATATATGAGTACAAATATTACAGAGACGGCATTTCAATTTACAATTATCTGTGTCACAAATATCTTGCACTTTACTGATATCATATGTTAATTTTTTTTCTGTGGTAGAGGCAATTTTGAAAACTGATTCATGTGTCATTCTATATTCAATATTTCATAATATCATGGTCTATAGGCTCTAGACGAAGTTTGAAAAAAGTTGATAACGTGTAATCACTTAATATTATAAGTCCCAGCGCATGCTCAGTAATGGTTAGCAATGATTGGTTCATGATTTTTGCTCTCGATCCCCTCGTACGTTATATGCTGTTATCAATTTTATTTTACAATAAGATTTACTCTAATAATGAAAGAAATATTATAATTAGGTAGGTATAAACTTTTCGATTCCAGCCATAGAATTGGGCATCGCGTAGCAACGCAACGGTAAACAGTTCACTACATAATAAAGAGTTGTAAACAATTTATATTTTGATTAGAATTTTGTTCAGTATTTCACAGACAGTCAAATGGATATTTCAAAATTGATTGCAAGATGGTGTGACGTAGTACATTCAGTCACAGAGATGATCTGGAATTTTAGTGAGACTACCTTCAGCTGTATAGTGCCCGATCGAAGTTTGCCGAGTCTCTTACTTTTTTTTATATAAGATGTACATTGTACAGGACGCCCAATAAAGAGATGACCAAACTTTTAACAAATACAAAACTATAATTTAACGTTTTAAATTTAAAATATTTGGTTATTGTTTGCTCTTTACTGGACGCCCTGCACATATTTTGTGTAGGTTCAACTTAGTTCGCGGTTCTTCAGGTCAACGCATCACTATTTGTCAGGTCGTATAGTTAATTTAGTATACTTAGCTGGTCTTAAACGAAGTTTTGATTGGACTTACATTTATATGTATAAATATATATATATTATGCATATTATGTACAGGACACTCAATAAAGAGATGAACAAAGTTTAAACATATATTATATAACTTTCATTTACATTTTTCGTTCAAGTTTCAAGCTTTAAATTTTCAAATATTTGGTTAATGTTTGCTTTTTACCGGATGCCCTGCACATATTTTTAGTATAGGTCTCACATATACGTGGTTATACATGTGACCACATTGGCGCACTATAACTATTTATGCACTTGGTCCAGTCGTTCAGTATGTATAAACAATTGATGCGTGGAAAACGGAAGCCCGAATTACTTCCGGTATAACATTTTGTGAACGGCGATGTGTTACACATTATACTTATATTTTGTAATTTTATTGAAATAATACATTTTAGCGGAGGTCCGAGTCTTTGGCCAGTCTAGTAGATCTGCAGATCCATATTTTGACAGACGTGGATAGTAGTTTGAAGCTCTTCGGGCTTCCGGTAAATGATTTAATCACACTGATGTTTCAATTTACACACGAGTAAATTTTTGTTTTGTTTGTTTTTTGGTACTACGTATACGATTGTTGTCGGACTTTGTGAAAAAGTGTTAACTATCAAGTTAACTGCAAATTTCACATTCCAATTAACATTGGA
Organism: Acyrthosiphon pisum; assembly: GCF_005508785.2. Taxonomy (NCBI): domain Eukaryota; kingdom Metazoa; phylum Arthropoda; class Insecta; order Hemiptera; family Aphididae; genus Acyrthosiphon; species Acyrthosiphon pisum. The sequence goes on along the minus strand of NC_042495.1, from coordinate 6,707,025 downwards.
AGAACGGCTGAAGCAAAGAAAAAAGTATAAATTAATAACTATAATTTTGAGTACTAAATTTCAGTAGTGTGATCAAATTATCAAAAACTTACAAAGCTATTAAGTTGATGGAAATAAACAAAATATTATTACTAAATATATATGCTTGTTTATTGTTTTCATACCTATATGTATAGGTTAAATACCGAATAGTAATTATTTTATGAGTAAATACTCGTGAAGTAACGTATCAACGTCTCAGTAGTCAGTAACCAGTGGATATTTAAAAATGTATTACCAAAACATTGGTTTGTGAGTTAATAGCTAGAGAATTGAAAATGCATAGTGTATCGTATATATATAGCAGTATCGCTTTTGTATAGTATATAATATAAATATGATACGGTTTGCAGGTAGGTCTGCACCGCTTTATTGTGTTTGATTAAATCCAATGTATGTGAAATATTATAACTTTTTTTTAACATTTATCGACCTTATTTTTTTTAACTAGGTACTGCGAATATTTAATATAAACAATAATATATGATGTTATTATAAATAATACTAAATCGGAGGGATAGTAAATAATATTTTTTAATAGCCGGAAAGTTACTTGACTGACGAGTGACGACGCAGCATCGGTGATGCGTGAAACATTAAAAATTAAAATGTCCCGCCAACTGCAAATACCGCAGCAGAATCGGTAATAAAAAATAAATCCTAAGTCGTTTTGGTAAACAGCGACTGAAATGACATGTACACGGCTCCATTTCTTACCAGATATTGTAATATTATTTTACGTACCTATATACTCTTGACCGTTGTATTCGTTACGTCTACATTCGATGGTAAAATATAAATTATATTATTACCCACATATGAGGATATGATGGTGTTTTGACTCAACTAGTTGGAGAACGTACGTGTACACATATACCTAATATGATAAGTGCCAATAAAATTAATATATGGTTACTGCAGTAACGTAAATTAGTAGATCGTACTCTTTAAATGTTTTTCTTATATATATATAATGATATCATGACGTCTTATGCGATTTAATAATTATTATAATATGTGTAGGTAAACATCATTACTCCATATTATGACTACATGAGTATAATGTCAGCGTCATTGTTCATATTTTAAGCCACTCAAAATCGCGAAAGAAGAAAACTATAACTTATATTATTGTCACTTACCTATAATTGCACATCGATTACAACGATTATATGCGATATCGGTGTGATAAAAATTTGGTACCTACATCGATAATCGATGATTAAAAGTTATCGTCGGCCAGCATACTAAAAATGGACCATGTATAGGTACATTGTTGCTTAAAGAGCATAATATTATTTTATTATTGCGCACACGCACTCGTAATTTGACAGCGGACAAGAGCTAAAAGGCGAGTCGTCGTTATAGTGGCCGGCACGTCATGTGAGTGGGATGTCTGTGTGTACATAGTAAAACTAAATACCCACTCCAAAGTCTTTCATTCCCTCTGGCAGTCTGGCCTTTACCCATTTTTGTTTATCCGTGGTATGTATAATGTATAATATATTACAACATGTTATCTCGTACAGACAACTTTGAATAGGCGCACGATAGAACTTTTTTAATTATTTTTTTTCTGTCAAGTGTGTGCAACGCTGTAAAACCGTGAACAGATCTAACGACCGCTGAGTTTAATGAGAGATCCGTCACTCGATCAATCAACTCGTCCCAATTGAAATGAGATAGATAACCTGCGCCGAGCACTTCACTGTTATTGGATTTATTCAATAACAAAAATATTACAATAAATAGATACCTAATAATGATAGGTATTCATATAATAGTATCTAGACACTAGAAATAATAATGGGGAATATTCGTGCATTGGTGAAGTTTTATCGAGTAGATACCATTTTTACTGCAGACGCACATGTTTGGATTAAAAACAACATAATTGTTTTCGTATTTATTATCCAATAATATTATAATCTAATATTATGCGTTTTATATTGCTACGCATAAAAATCATAATTTTGATAAATTATAGATAAGATACACCAGGTTAGATTAGTCCCAGTCGGCCACTAACTTAAACTTTTAGAACTTTATTTTTGACTTTTGATTACTCGACAATCGCCATAATCAACAGGTGTTAAATGTTTATACAATTAAAATTTATTATAGGTAAATGTCCGTAAACAGCTCAAAATGAGTCAAAATATTTTTAAAATTTTATCAAGTTTAGGAAATAATATAAACATTTGTATAAATTTTAAGTACCTACCTCATTATCTACGGTTATTCGTTTTTGAATAACAACAAAATAAAAAAATCGGTGAATGAGAATTTGTTAATTTACGGGTGAATATCCAATGTCCAACTCCAAATGCTCGTAAAAATTTAACTTGACTTTTTGGTAGTTTTTTTTATGTTAAAAAAAATATGTAGGTTAGGCTTAACCTAACCTTATGCGGGCTCCTTCACTACATTGTGTTCTTCCTCTCTTCTTTTTTTTCAGTTATATGGTTATACCATCGCCTAGCATTGATGGCAGGGCGGAGCAGATTAATAAAATGCGCGGCTGTTCATTAGTTTACAGGTCTATGATAATATGTTAGCATAAATAATCATAAAATATATTGTATTACCTATTTAATTCTTTAAATAAAATAGCGTTGGATAGTCTATACTCTAAATTATAATATATTATTAATATCTGTCAGCTGTCAGCAGTCTAGTTCCATTGTCAACAGCCTGCTCGGAGAGCAGATGAATTATTCCAAGATACAATTTAATTGATTTTAGGTTTAATAATTACTTAGATCAATAAATGTACAGTAAATAATTTAGAAGTGATGAAATTATTTAGCTTCTGCTTTCCATTGATATTATAATCAATGCAATTTAGTAGTGCGGGGAAGTGAATCTGGTTAGAATAGTACGGATAAAACGGATTTTAGTATTTAAAAAGCATTGCCGTGGAATTGTTAAAAAATAATGCATTTCGCATTAAACGCGGGACCTATAGTTATAATTATTTAAAGTTAGTTGAGCGGCTAGTGGATCATGTTGGTCTACTACCATTTACCAAGGTGCTCTCAATAAAAAAGGTTCTAAAAAAATTGCCAACAATAATAATATTATACCAGCTGGATTATTTTGTACCAGCACGGGGGACATCACATAATATGACACAGGACCACTATGCAATTGCACAGTAGCACAGTGGCCCAGTTCACGCCATGAGAAACACATTTAATATTTTGAATTTCAGTACAATAGTTTATAATTTACAGTGAGCGTATTTCATGATAAAGTGTTGACAATTTTTTATAGTTTCCGCTATGAATGTTAAAAAGCCACATCGATATTTATTTAATAAATATATGTTGTATAAATACAATTTTCAAATATCAGATTTCGTGTAAATAGTATTTTATATTTTGATGAAAACTAATAATTATTACCAACATACGCCGGTGTCCCAGATTTTTTGTTTCTGACCGATTTTTTGTAAGGTTTTCGTTGTCTTGCAGGTTACTTATTAACAAAAATATATTTATGATTCATAGATTTTCCTTGTATGTAGAGGAACAATATTGAGTACCTAGCGTGCTTAAGGTTTTATATTTGGGTTTTAACTAGTCATTCATAGGTGATATATACATTATACCTATAGACACACACTAATTATAGACACAGATTATAAGTTTATACCGGGTGATTCTTTTATCATTGAACACTCATTATTTCAAAAAGTACATTTTTTTTGAAAATATTTTTTTACATAGTTTCAAGTCGCTTATAAAACAAGTAGTAGTTGAATAGTTTATGAGTTATAAATAATCAAAGTTTAAATGAGCGGAAAAGTGGACAAACATTTCGTGGGGTAACCCCGTACCACTCCACTCCACTCCACTCATCTAAACTTTGAATATTTATAACTCATAAACTACTCACCCCAAATTCGATTTTCATGTATCAAAATACTAAGAAAAATATTCTGCTTTGGAATATAAAATTAAAACTCAATGTTGTCATTTAAAAAAGTAAATATAGCTTAAAAATTATAAGGATAAAAAATATTTAAAAATATATTTTTTAAGAAAAACGTTGTTTTATAAGCGACTTGAAACTGTGTAAAAAATATTTTTAAAAAATTTACACTTTTTGAAATATTGAGTGTTCAATGATAAAAGAATCACCCGGTATATAAGGAGTAACGACTTACAATAAATGGATATTGTTAGTAGGGATATTTTTCAAAGAAAACAATCGTTAAAATATTTTAAATTTGTTTGATAATACTTCGAGTAAAACTTTTCTCATAAGAAAAATGATCAATTTTTATGGACAATTGGAGTTTGTACCTTCCTATATTGTATTATATTCGTTACCTATACTCAAGCTATTGTCAAAAACAGAGTTCGTTGATAAACAATCTATAAGCCCCAAGTTTTGTTTTGTTTGTAACAAAAAAATAATCCTAATACCATTTGGACGATGGACGAAACAATTTATAATACAAATTATGTGGAATGGGTGTGTGTATTATGTAATTGTGTGATGCATTTTTAAATATAAAATTATTGTGAGTCTTGTATAATAAGTTGGATACTACTCGTCCAAATTTTAATTTAGAACCATAAAAATGTTTAAAATAGTTATATAATTTAGAGTAGAAAAAGGGGGGTTTTTATTTGAGAAATGGAAGTTTGTAGTTTGTATTGACACAGAACACATCTTAAATTCTTCGAAATATTTCCAAGCATTTGAAAATAATATGGTCCTCAAGTATCTATGTTTAAAAATTCCAAAAACTCAATTTGAACAACTATATTTTTAAAGAAAAGAGAGGGTGCATGTTTGTCTAATTACCATGTATAACCGGAACACCGAAGTACGTCGTCAACCTTTACCTGTACCGATTTAGATACTATTTATTATTATAGTATCTAATATCCATAGGTGTGATTACGGGGTAATTAGGGGTAGCAATATTGCTACCCCACCAATTTTATTATTTTACCCACCGACTACTTCCAGGATTCATTAGACTACGTGTAATATAATAAAAAATGATGCTGACTTTACCCCAAATGACGTGACGCCCCTGTAATATATATGATCTACCTATATAGTAGGTACTAATATATTACTTCAAAAGGGGGAAAAAAACCTATATTTAGCGAACGGCAATATTAAATGCAAAAAATCATGCAAAAAACAAAATGTAATTTAGTAGGTACCTAAAATATGTTCATTTTTCAATTTTTTTTTTCAAAATGTTTTCTGAATAATATATGAAAACATTTTCACCCCATTTTTATTATTGGAAGTTATACTAAAAAAATTTGAAACATACAGATTTTTTCAACATTAATATAAATTCTCAATAAAAATATCAAAAAATATGTTTTTCTCATTTTCCTTAACTATAAAACGGAGACCCGTGTGGCGCTCTTATTCCGACTATGTATAATATTTTAAACTAGCGTAAGGAAACGGCCAATGAAAAAATTCGATGGGCGGTCTCCCGGGTCTCCACTTTTATAAAATATAATACACAATAGAAATATTATCAGAAAAAAAAAAAGGTTATATAAATTTTACACAATAGAAAATATTATCAGAAAAAAAAACGTATATTTACCGAGAAATTTGCATTTTTTTATTATTATTTATTGATTCGCTTATTTATTAATCTAATAATATCTATTGATATAAATAATTTGAAGGTATCAATTTCTTCAGATTTTTCGTCTTTACCCGCTTTGAGGACTTTCTGCGTCCCTTATTCGCGTTCCCCCCTAAATTTACAGGCCGCGCACGGCCGTACTCTGTTCCCGGCGGGCCCACCGCGGCGGACATAACGTGCAAACCGAGTTCCGCCGTGCGCGTGTTTATCGATAAATTTTTAGAAAAGTAGAGTTTTACCACTTTACGTCGCGTAGGTATTACTATATACAGGCCCTAAATAAATGCGGCGAAAAGTTCGATTTTTTTTATTGATATATTTACATGTTTTTTTTTGATTCAATAAACTGTGTTATTATATTATATTATATTTCACTGCCTTTTGTCCTTTTGCCTACTCGGTCACGCCGTGGCTTCCTTATATTGGTATTTATATATTTGATTGATTTGACATAAATATACACGATATAGGCACTGTATCGTTCTGTAGGTAGTCACATGTATATATTATTATAATAAATAAACGTAGAAATATTAATTATATAATAAAATATCCTAGCTCGATTCGAGTCGACTATACTGTAGGTATGTTTAATCGCGTTCGGAGTCATAGATTTTCGTTATTTACCTATCATTATCACTTCCACCTT
>NC_042495.1:6690409-6699752 GCF_005508785.2 Acyrthosiphon pisum | reverse complement strand
TATGGCGGACGTCATTCGAGGTGACTGACTGCTAGACACCCAAAATAATACGTTTGCTAAATGATTTGCATCGATGCCCGAAATTTTTAAAATTTTTTTTCACGTTATTTCGCGTTTTCGTTGGCAGTAAAGAACGTTGTTGCTTACCCAGGCTACCACGTCGAACCTCAGTGGTCCTAACCTAATCATCAGACCTCCTTATCAGACATCAACCGGCTTGAGATCGACGACCAGACCAAAAGACCATTGCAGCTTCCGACCGTCGCATATATTGTCCGCTATCCGACGTAACTAGTCGGATTGCCTACCGACGTACCTAGTCGGATTGCCTACCGATATAACGTTGATGAGATGACTCACCCAAAAAAAGGCCGCGGCTTTATGATTTGCATTGACGCCCGAAATTATTCAAAATTTTTTTCACATAATTTTTTCTTAATTTGCGTTTTCGATGACAGTAATGAACGTTGTCCGCGATTCGACGCAGTCGGATTGCATACCTGATGCCTTAACCTGGCCGTCGCTCATCGTCCGCTATCCGACGAAGTCGGATTGCCTACCTGGACAACTGAGGTTACTGACCTGCTAGACACCAAAATAATAGCTATATGATTTTTTTACGGGATTTCGAATTTCCGGCGGCGTTTTCGAAAATACTCTGTCAAAGACTTTGTCCGCCTCGCTTCGACCGAGCCTGTTCAAACTACCACGTCGAACCGCAGTGGTCCTAACCTTATCACAGTTTCTATTATGACCAGACCTCCACATCACCCATACACCGAGTCGGCTCGAGACCGACGACCGGACCACGAGACCACTGCGGTTTCCCACATCGGCTACACTTGGGGCAAACACCGGGGGGGGGGGGTCTCCCCCAACGACGCTCGGAGAGCTAGTATTAGTATAAAACACTGCGCATAAATGCATAATATGCCAGTGTGTGACCATTGATATCGACATAAAAATATGCGCGAGGAAATGAATAGCAGTAGGCACTTACGTAATTTAAACGGGCCGCTTATGGTTTATACCGATACAGGTAAACGCTATTAAATAGTTACACTATGTATGTACTGTTATTATTATATAGGTATATTATTATCTGGTATACCTATGCATATTTGTGGTGAAATAAAGTTTCCAAAACCGCTATAGGTAAATAACCACTTAGGTAGAGTATAAAGTTTATCGTGTATAATGTAATGTCTTTATGTCATGCAAAGGATTCTTGTATATTATATAAAAATATAAGTAGCATCATCAATTTTACTTGTAATATTTATATAAAAGGTAGTATTAATGTTATTAATTTTTACAATAATGAACATTTTTTTTTTGTTCTATCAATTTATCTACAATCTACAGTCTACCAGCTGGTATATACAATGTACACTGAATATAATTATTATTTACATGTTATGCTGTTTGCGTTTAAAATATTTCGTGAGGTCAGATAGGTTAAAGTCCTAGTTAATTAATCGAAATATTTCGTTAAAATTAATAATATAGAGTGTTAAAACTGCAACAAATTCGCGTATAGTGCGAACAGTGCGAATAGTGGTAACAATATAGTAATTAATTTACAGTAATCGATGGCTACATAATATAAAGATGTCCACTAAGGAGTTTATTATCAGATTGTTTCTTTAATGTTTAGCGTTGTATTATGAAAATTACAACTTACGGTAAAAAAACTGGGTGCTAAAACGTAAACTTATATAAACCAATCAATTTGAATATAATAAACAAATAATTCAAATATATTATATTGTTGGAAAAGCCCGTATTGTCAGCGAGCATACGTTACACTTACGACAAAACTGTATTAGTTAATTCAATATTATGATTTAGGTATTGTGTATTCGTTGCATATTACGTGGAATATGAAAAATGGAACACACGACTATTATAATAGATATTAATGTATTATAGACAAATTGAATAAAACGGTAAATCTGGAGAAACAATAAAATTCATTCTTTTCGTCGAATAATCTACTTGTGAAGGTATTTACCGACAGAACAGACTTAAATGTTATACATTTGAGAATAATAAAGACGAGCGAAAGGAACAAAAGCAATATTAAATGAGAAAAATAAAAAAACATAAGAATCGGTGACTGCAGGCCAAATTCGGTTGGTTATGTTATCTCAACATGATGCAGAGACGTTTTTGTCTCAATCGGTAGTTTCTGCCGTGGAACACCTGTAGTGGACTTACTTTATGCAGAAAAAACTTATAAAAAAAACCCTTAAAAGACGGACTAGGCTGGCCGCGTCATTGGCCTCTTTCGATCTGCAGGACGTCGCCGACTCATATACTCATACACTAGTATAATATATTATATAATATAATATAATATTATATAATAATATATTATTTTTTTTTCTGTATAGTTTCTAATTGATTTGTCCTCAAGCCTCCTCTGGCGGTGGTTATTACTTATTACTAAACAAAAAATATTTTAATAGAATATAAAATATACGCGTCATTTTAATTAATTAATCAATTTAATTGAATGGAGAATTCAATCGAAACGTTTGATTGCACGTAATTATAAAATATGTACATAATGAGGGGGAGGGGGGTGTTAAAAACTTTTGTTCTCTTATTCCCACACACGAACAGTGCAGTTCGATCACTACATATTATATGAAAAAAAAACACTTACAGCATAACACTTTTATTCAACGAAATTAGTGATTCCATGGAAACAAATTATTCGTCAAACAGCAAATTAATGTCGTCGTAAATATTACACACAGAACGGACAGAAGACACGGTTATTTGCGCGTCTTGCGCGTGAAAATACTGAAAGCAAACAGTATATTTTTTTGACTGAAAATCGCAGTGGTTTTTTTTCAGATCCCACTGTGATGGCCTTTAATAATAATAATAATATGTGCGCATAGTTTCGCTGAGCTTTTAGGTCAATTTGGCGGAAAATGGGATCGCCGAAGCCGTTTAAAGGTCACAGGGCGGTGAATTCCCGCGGGGGCGTGCGAGAGAATCGTTTTCCGGCGACGGCCGACTAGTCTCGCGCCTATACAATCTTATTAGTTATTACGTAACCTCAAAAATATATGTGGATGTTAATTCGTAAATATATACGGTACCTATTAATGTATCATAATATATAGACATAGTAGCAGAGGTATACAATATGGCGTGTCTGCCTACAGTTTTGAAACGGTTTAGGTACATGAAACGCGATTATCTATTTTATTATAATATGGGTACCTATTATAATAGAAACAAACTTCGCGGATTATTTTACGCCGAGGCGTGTGCGTTTTCACTCAAATTATTATTAAACATGTGCCCCCCCTCCCCCCAAAAAAAGGTGCTCGTAACGGCACCCACGCCCAATAACGCTTTGTTAATGATCAATCGTTTTTAAATTTCTTTATAGGTACCTATATACTTACGATCATATATATTAGGTATATATGTTAACAATTATCGATGGGTTTTATATCCGATCGCCGAACAGTATAGTGTTGAAGGGACTGAGTAAGTGCACTAAATAATATAATACAAATATATAATCATAAACCAATCTATGTATATAAAAATAAGTGTACATTTTGAATAAATTTTATAACTCAAGATCCACTAAACCGATTTCAATATCTATTATAAATATTTAAAAGTAGAACATTTTTTTTTGTGATATTTCCGAGTTATTCGTCTATTGCCACCTCTATCTGTTGTTTAAATATATTTAAAATGTCTTCACTGATAATTATCTCATTCTATCTTAGGATATTTATATGTTAACTAAATATTTTGTAAGCCTCTAATAATCGAAAGTAGACATGTATCAAAAATTAAATTTTTTTGACAATAGCGTAATTATTTTAATTAATAAACAGTATATTTTATTATATCTTATAAATGTAAAAAAAAAATGGGAAGCTAATGTTTTAGACGGGTGCTAAGTCTGACAAGCACTCCTAGTAGCTAATGGGTATTTAAAAAACTTTAATCCAAAATCTAATTCAGAAAATGGAGGATATTTTCTTAAAATTATTAATTACAGTTTAGAATATTAACGTAGAATAACAATAAAAATGTCATATAATATGGCCTTAATAGTTAATTCTGTTACTATTGCAAATAAATGATGCTAAAATGTAATTGAGTTGGTCGATGGTAAACTGGAGGTTTAGGCTGGGGTCACAAGAGCATTTTATTGACGTAGGTATGTTACGTCAGTTGTTGAATTTGGTGATTAATATAATAGCAGACGGTCACACACGACTCGTCGTCCGTCAAATTCACTGTCTGTTTGATTTACAGCCGATAGGTACATGCTACACGAATACGACGGTCGACGGACGTTACAATATTTAACATCCGATGACGTGTGACGCTCGTGTTAATCTGTAAGCATCGTACTTTAAAAATTCACAATATATTCAATATAAAAAAATCCACGGACTTCATCGATGTATTTTACTTTTCCCTAGTGCGCTGGCTCAATTAATAAATATTTTTCGTTTCTCGAGCGCGGCATTCGATCGGTATATTTTTCGTTCATACCGGTGCTCAAAATGAGTGTAATATGTTTTCCCTCGTTCAGGCATGCGACTCGATTAGTATGCACAGCTCTTAATTATTATCTTATCACTTTTCGGTCTCGGAACGGGAAAAACGCAAAACGGAAAAAAAAATTCCTTCCGAGACCGTTCGGTTTTTTTTCGTCCGGTAAATGTCATAATACATGGCGCGCGTTGCGTGGTTTAACGGTCACGTACCTATACCTATACGGTTTATACATATTATTTTGTACCCTGTACGCTATAGGTACTACACCAAACAAGAGAAACGGTATAAAATGACAAATGACATTTGAGCTTATCTTTTGGGGGCCTTGCCACAAGGGTATCTGCACAAAAACGTGCGGCGGCGGGATGACACTGTCCTACAATATAATATTATATATACAATATGAATGTCATACAATATACGTTGTTTCTACCCAAAGGCTGCGAGCTCCATTTCGTGCGACGAGACTACAGTTGATATGGCCATAATATTATTATATTAATATATTTTTGTTATGCATTGAGTGATTCTTTTAATTGTAAACACTGCAGATTATATCGAAGGATATAAACGTTTTTGTACATTTTTATTATTTCTCAAGTGTTTTCCTTTTTTTTTTGACCGACAGCCATACATTATTTTTTAATTTCATATGTTGTTGCGGAAAGTTTTTCTGAGAATTCTATGTAGCTATATCGACCTATAAATTATATTTCAGTTAAAAATCAAATACCAAGGTAGCTTATTATTGTTGTGATTTATAAGTTATAAGTTATGAGTATAGGTACTTACTTATAGTTTAGATGAGCGAAATGGTGTATCCCACAAAATATTGATACACTACAACTTCACTCATAACATGTTAAAACCGGGTACTAGAAATATATTAAACACCGCCTAATATCTTTTTTTTAATGATTTTAAGTTTTTAAATTACACTATGGCTGGTGTCATTATTCACGGATTCTACTGCACTTACGTAAAAATGTATTTTAAAAAACGTAAATATTCTTTTCGAGACAAATTTAGGTGCATATAATATAATATGTATTATTATTTTTGATAGTAAAAATTAACATAGGAGTATAGCTGCCCAATTTAAATTTTCTGAATTTAATTTTTGTCAAAAATATTATTGCAAGTCATTTGTCAGATTTATTGGCATACATTGGAAGTTTGTAAGTTCAGCTTTTTTCACTTATTCACCAAAGTTGATGACATGAATAACTTTTTGAAAAGGTGACTGCAGTTTTGTCACTTCTTAGTTTTTGATTGCCCTTAATTACCCTTAAAAAATAAGGATAGCTTTGTAATAACATACATTTGTACCTACGTGTTTAATGTTTATACGTCGCGTCATCGCTGCAATTTTAAGAAAATATACGTGATTTAAGAAATGTCTAAAATATGTTTCTAGTGTCAACATCACTTGTCATGCTATTAATATCGTTTATTTTTGTATATCTATAATGGTGTTGTGGACAATCACCATTTTATCATACTTTCCACAATTATTTAAGGAAAACATTGCGGTGTTCCAATCTATACCCAAAACGTTGATACGCGTTTGTGTACGTTGTTTACGAACAATAAAACAATAATATAATTTTAGTTGACGCCTCTGTTTGGTAGTTGAGTGGTAAGTCGATAGTAAAAATTAATATAGAAGTATAGCTGCCCAATTTAAATTTTCTGAACTTAATTTTTGTCAAAAATATTATAGCAAGTCATTTGTCAGGTTTATTGGCATACATTGGAAGTTTGTAGGTTCAGCTTTTTTCACTTATTCACCAAAGTTGAATAACTTTTTGAAAAGGTGGCTGTTTTGTCACTTCTTAGTTTTTGATTGCCCTTAATTACCCTTAAAAGATAAAGTTAGCTTTGTAATAACATACATTTGTACCTACGTGTTTAATGTTTATGCGTCGCGTCGTCGCTGCAATTTTAAGAAAAAATACGTGATTTAAGAAATGTCTACAATATGTTTCTAGTGTCAACATCACTCGTCATGCTATTAATATCGGTTATTTTTGTAAATAATCAATAACTTTGGTGGACGCCTCTGTTTGGTTGTTGAGTGGTGTAGATAGTAAGTGATGAACGACTGGGTGTTGGAATTGGATGGAGATGGCTTTGTTGTATGACTGAACGTTGAGCATTGAGATGGCGAAGGAAATTGTTGTTGTACATATTTTAATGTTGCAGTATTTTGAGATGACAATGAATATGGCTGTTGTACATAATTTAATGTTGTAACCACTTTTGTTGATGCCTTTGTTGAGTTGTTAAATGGTGCAAGCGTGAGATACTTGTGATGACCGACTGGGTGTTGAGGAATTGGATGGAGGTGGTTGCGATGTGTGACTGAACGTTGAGCATTGAGATGGCGATATAAATGGTTGTTGTGTATAGTTGAATGTTTGAAATTGAGATGGAAATGTATAAGGTTGTTGTACATAATTTAATGATGTATTTTGAGATGGATGTTGTTGTACATTTTTGTGACTGGTGATTTGAATTATTGCTCTAAATCAGTGGCGTAACTGAATAAAAATCTAGGGGGGACAAAAAAAATGAATCTCCAATTTGGCCGTTCCTGTAGTCATAATCGCGATTTCAAAATAATAACATGTTCACGAATCACGGATAATAATAGTCATGAACGCAATTATTGCGATAACCATAACACTGACAATACGTCACCATAATATTATTCAACAAGAGAAACCTAAAATAAATATAAACTTCTATAAAGTAATTTGACGAAAAATATATTTTAATATTATAATATTATGTTAACAGTCTAGTTAAGAATACTTTTTAAATGTGGATTATTTGTAGAGGCAAAATTATACTTTTTCCCCCACAAACATCTCTGGGGGGACAAGTGCCCCCGCTTGCCCCCCCCACAATTACGCCACTGCTCTAAGTATCAAATTATCTATTTCATTCATAACATACTGACGAGTTATTTCGTCCATTTTTCGGAGTTTTGTTGCTACTAAAGCACCATATATATCATATTCGTCCTTCATCTCCATTTTCTTTTGGCTCTCTTTTTGTTTTTGCATTAAATATTCATATGCCTGGGACACACGTATTTCATTTTCATCTTTCTCTTTTTCTTCTTTTTTCGGGGTGCAATTGCAGGTGCCTAAATGTATTTTTTTCAATATTGGTAGTGTCACTCGACCAATCAAGATTTTTTTGTCCTTCATTATTGTCTCCTTTGGGCTTTGGTGATGTCGACATTATCTTCCATGATCTTAATGTAACTCTCATTATTTGGATCATCGTTGGCATCATGTTCATCGTTGCTTCCACTTCTATCTCCCTATTTTATAGTCGAGTGTTACTGTTGGGTAGCTACTCCCCTCACGCTATCAAAGCCATGTAATAACATAATTACTTTTGTACCTATGTATTTAATGTTTATACGTCACACCATCGTTGCAATTTTAAGAAAATATACACGATTTAAGAAATGTCTACAATATTCTAGTGATCCTAGGATTCTAGGATATTCTAGGATTCTAGTGTCAACATCACTCGTCATGCTATTAATATCGTTTATTTTTGTATATCTTTAATGGTGTTGTGAACAATCACCATTTTATCATACTTTCCACAATTATTGAAGGAAAACACTATTGTGTTCCAATCTGTACCCAAAACGTTGATACGAATTTGTGTACGTTGTTTACGGATAATAGAACAATAATATAACGAAAATTTATAGAAATTAGAGTATTTGACATTTAGACTATACTACAGCTCAACAAAATTAAATAGGAGTGTTACACACAATATCACAAAAATATCGGTCAGGTAGCAAACTTTATTTCCACTATACATACACGATTTTGATACCCTCTGTATAGACATTTAAAATATAAAATTTCGATCAATACAAATAATTAGTTTATATTTAACCTAAATAATGAGCTTCATTCTTGTTCAATAATTTTGTCAAGTTTATAATACAATTTTTGGCATTATTATTTTCCTAACTACCCGTTTTAATTTTGAATTAGGTACGTCAACATTTTCAAAAATATGATCCACTAAATAATTTACAGTAAAAAAGGGTTCTGACTAAAAAAAAAATAGAAGTTTCTACAAAGCCGCGTCCAGAAATTTTTTTGGTGGGGGGGGAAAAACATGTATATTGTAACTTTATTGAATTTAGGTTTTAATAATTATTTAAAAATAAGGTATTGAAAAAATTTCAAGACCCCTGGACCCCCCTCCCCACAGATAAGGCCTTGAGATTGTATCAAGACTGTACACACCTTATGCAGTACTAAATTATTTCAGAATTTGAAACACGATTTTGAGTATATTTAAAAATTAAAATTAATATATCGTCTTAATAAGAATAAACACATTATATTAAATTGTTATTATATTTAAGTTTTTTTTGACCCTTGAATTTTTTTTTCAAATTATCTGGACAGCCATAGAATTTAATGGCCAACCCCTGATTTAGATATTAAAATTGAAAACTTCTGGGAATTTCAAATTCTGACCTCCCCAATGACCAACTAGACTCACTTTCCCGCCGGCAAAGATAGACTGAAGTTGAATATTGAAGCGCATTATTTCGACTACTTATCGTGTACACAGACACAAAAAAAACACATCATACATCGCTCTGCTTAGAATCTAAAATTCAAATAATTGTTATCATTATTAAAATTAAAATTTGAATAAATACTTAGATATTAATAATGAATATACAACTACTTATAAATATAGTTATACCAATTTCATTATTGCATATAAAAAAGTA
>NC_042495.1:6685651-6688926 GCF_005508785.2 Acyrthosiphon pisum | reverse complement strand
ATGAAATGAAGGTATATTTTTCATTTGAGCACTAAGCTGAGTCTCTAACGAAAATATCAATAATAAATAATAGGTACTTTATATATAATATTATTATGAACATACAATTATTTTACTGAGATGATGACAATTCAAATTTAAAGTATTAATTATCAAAAAAATAAATTGACAATAAAAAGTGTACTTCATTTTTTTGTATAGAGACGAATTTATCTGGATAAGTCTCAACACTGTTTGTTTTCAATTCAAATCGGTGATCGATGAAAATATGATAGTGGTAAATAATATATATTAATTTAATTTAATTACTTTTATAATGTATGTCTGTTTATCTGTGTGTCTGTGTGTGTGTCCATATTACCATGGCAACCAACCCCCAGGAGGAGATATAGAATGTTTGTCTGTCCGTGTGGGTGTCCTTTTGTTAGGTTAGGTAATAGCATAAGTAAAAAGCTTCAAAAAGTAAACACAGATTTGGGGAAAGTTCTCAATATCTATAAATCTTTAATTAACTTCATAACATCTATTCGAAACGATAAATGTTTTAATGAATATATAATTTTGGCAAAAAAAATAAAGAGTGAAGAGTATAAGTTTGATAAAGTAAGAACTAAAAAACGCAAACGTCAAGCAGGCGAGACAAGAGAAAATGAAATGCTAACTGGAAGTGATAAGTTAAGAATAGAGACATATTTTACCATACTGGATCGAGTGAAGACTGAAGAGTGAACTTGAAAAAATATGTGCTCCATATATTAATACATTTGACAAATATGACTTTTTGATTAATTTAATACTACTATTTCATCACAAGAAATAACTAACTAATAAGCGTCAAGAATTTTATAACGATGATTTAGAAAAATCATTCGCTTGTGAATGTGTGAACGAAAAAAGATTCTGAGTGGAGATGATGTGTCAATCTCATTATACTAGGTCACTTTATTATTTGTTTATACTTTATACTTAAATTTATAATTTTTTTTTATTTTAGTGATATGGTATGTTGAATGAATTTTTGACAAAATCATTTCATATAACTTATCATTGTAATATCACATATAAGGCATTATATAGTTAAGAATTGATATTTAAAATAATCCATTCTGTCAATAAAATTATAATATAAGTAGTTCATGGGAAACAGTTTCAAGTCCTTATAGGATTAATATTAGAGTTACAACATTATTAAAACTATTATCGGAAAAAACATTATTTTTCGTTTATAGAACCCATTTACCCATGTTTGATAAAATGAGTATGTCGGATATGTATAAAAGATTAAACGCAACACGAAGTTCTTTAAATGTTTTCGCACAACCATAGAAATCATATAAATTACCTATTTATCAGTCATAGCCCATAGGTAGTTAATAAGTTATTTTTTATACACTTAATTACTAATTTATATAATTAGTCTAGATACTGGAAGGAATGTTGTAACATAAACCACTGATTTGGACTTGACTATTAATATTTGTATAATTTTGTTACCAAATAAAAATGCATGCTACACAAATCACAAAATTGAAATATACATAGGTAATTAGCTCAAAAAGTTTCAATTTATTTGGAATCGTATGAATATGACTACCGTGTAGCTATATGTTTTATATAGATATTCATAATTTGTTAAATATATTTTATCTACCTACCATAAATACCAATAAAATGTACTATGTAATATGCGTATCATAAATGTTAAATTATATATTTTACAGGTAAAATATATTGATCCACACATGTTTGACATAACTTCAATAATAATAATGTGTTGTTTTGAAATGATTCTCACTGGAAAAGTAATTTCTAATGTGTGGCACCTATTTTTCGATACTCAACTATCAGTGATATTTACTAAACTTGAAGCAACTCACGCAAAATTGAAACATTTGAAAGTAGTTCGAACTATGCAAATAAAAATGTATTTCCTTTTTATAACAGGAATTATTGTACATCTTTTAACAAGTAATATACTTCTGATCAAATGGATTATATCGAATTACTTCATAAATAAACTATTCATAATTATGGTAATAAATAATAATCAACATTAAAAATTATTTTATTGTTATATAAACATGTTGTTCTAACTTTCGGTAGTTACATTCCGTTGTCCACTTGTCCACGTATTTTATGTCATCGAATGTATTTGAAACTATTGTATTTTAACAAAGTTAAATAATTTGTTTATATTATTTTTAGTGTACCAACATAGTTTATTCTGTAGTGTATTTAATACATTAAGAAGTTTATCATTAGTAGATTCTATCATTTTTCAGGCCCAAGCGTTGTTTACAAACATATTTGAATGCATTGCATTTTATGAATACATACTACTGATATTATACATTCGGTGGATGGTGTACACCATAAACGAACAAATCCCGCAAAGACATTCAACCATAAGTACCTTCAGAGATATGTATTTGGAAGTTATAGAATGCTTGAACGATATCAATAGATCAATATATGGTATACCGGCCATATGGAGTTTTATTGGGGCAAATGTTAGTCAAGTGGCGATTATGGTGTTCTATGGTTTAATTTTTCCCAGAACAGATACAACTGGATTTATGATATACCTAACAATATTAATAAGACTATTCAATGTTATACTATTATACGGAATTGGTGATGCCACGGAAAAAGAGGTATTTATAATATTTTGAATACGCAATAAACTAAAAACCAGGGCTTATCCTATCGGGCAGTAGGGCCCAAATTGGGCAGTGGGAAAAATCAAACGGGCAGTTGACTTTATGTATATGGGCACCTTAAAAAATATAATTTTTCTTATAGAATGATTGAAATTCTACTGAGTATTTGAAATTTGTGTAATTTATAAACTTAACCTAGTACCTAATAAGAAATTATTATGTAGTTTACAATCTTTGCTACTTCGATGATTGATTAATCTGTGAAATAGAAAGACGAATTACGGTTAGGTACTATATCTATGTTATCGACTAAGCTTATCGCGACCACATAGACCATTGTACACACATAAAAGCGCACGGATACGAAATTCAATAACGGAATAACCACCAATTATTTTATCTTTGGTTTTTAGTAAATTCTATATTATGATATAGAACGAAAAAAGTATTATATGCACCTAATTTCATTATTATATAAATATTATTATCTTTCATGAGTGTATAGGGTGTGTAGCTATTTCCTCAGTGCTCGAATTGGGAAAAATTAAGCAGAGGAGCTCAATCTATCGATTTAAAAACTGCGTTCCAAGGGCGCAATTATTTAACACAGGCCAT
>NC_042495.1:6681706-6684490 GCF_005508785.2 Acyrthosiphon pisum | reverse complement strand
CCTTTGCCCCCCTCTATTGAAAACTGAAATGACGCCACTGCAGGCCATACAAAAAATAGTAGGGGGTACGCAAAAAAAAAATAAAAATAGTAGAGGCGCTCCGTCCCCCTGCGCACCCCCCCCCCCCCCCCCGCTCCCAATTCGAGCACTGTATTTCCTATAATATCAAATTTGCAGAGACGTACATCGTGATCGGTACGGGTGAATAATTATTTTATTATTTTTCATAATTTTTATTATTATTTATTAACAAATTATACTTTAGTAGCTTTAGAGCCGTATATTTTATAGTCGATTTTTAAGCCTCTTCTTATCTTTTACTTTTAAAAGTAATTCTTATAAAAATATAAGTATTTATAAAAACGTTTGAGCCGAAAATTTTCAAGTTATAATAGTAACTATTTTTGTATGTACTTTTACCTAAATATTTTTTTATTCATACATAAATTACTTCTGAGGCTTTTTCTATTTAAATTGTTGTTAAGTTTCTGTTGATTGGTTCCGAAATTTGTAAATTTGTAAACTATCTATATTCTATACAAATAATATACACAAAAGAATTGCTGTCTCATAAGTACGAGTAATATTTTAAAATCTTCAGATCGTCAAAGTCTTATAGTTGAAACAGAAAATGAATATTTGTTCGTCCACTTGCCACCTTTAACATTATGGGATCCAAAACTTGGAACTTTGTTATGTATAAACTCATTAAACTGATGATTAAAAGAAATTTCCAAAGCACGAGAACAAGGTTGGTTTAAAGGCATTTTTGATCAATCGTTGAATCCTCAAGTCTTACACAACGATGTCCTAAAGTAGGAGGATACAAATCATTCAAAAATAAAGAAAATTTTAAATATATAAAATATATTTTCATTATTTGGATATTTGAATTCTATTTTACTATTATAAAATTGTAATTAATAATATCTAATAAGTATAAAAAGCAAAAGTATAATATTGACATGTTTTAGTTATAACTATAACAGTTAGCTTAATTTTCCAAATTAATTTCATGAAACAAACCTCAGTGTGTTTGGGCAGTAGGTAAAAATCCTTAGAATAAGCCCAGTTAAGAACTAACTTTTTATTTTTAGGTACTCAAAACATAATGCTACCACCACAGAGGTAAATCTAGTGTAAACATAAGTTTGATAAGAATTAAACATTATTTTTCAACAATTAATTTATCAGTATCTACATACAGAATTTATTGTTTTTATAAAGTGACTTATATATTATGTATTAAATATTAATTCAATTTTAAATTAATTTTTTGGATTACAGATAAATTGGATGAGCCTTGTCTTAAACTAACGGTCCATGGTAGAAAGAAACCCGAGAATAAAACGTCAGGTATAATTAATATATTTTTTAAAAAACTAATATTTTATTAACTGCATATTTTTAAGCATTTACTTACATGGATTAACTGTTTTTTTTTATTCCTATTTAGATTAAGTTTTTTATCCTACGAAGACTACACGAACACTATCATTTTAAGATGTTTGGAATATGTGGAGTTAATCTAAGACAATTACTTGTTTTATTGAATAAAGCAGATGGTTATTTGGTTGTACAATCATTGTTTAGATTGAATAGAACTGAAAATATATAATTAATTGGTTGTTAATTTTTTTTTATCATTTTATAGTGCTATTATAGTCAGTTCTTCATCTGTATATTTTAATTGTTGGAATTTAATTTTGAATAACTATTTAGATATTAAAACTTAAAAGGCAATATAAATACAGTAGAGCCCGTTAAAGACGCTCTCCTAAGCACCAGTTAAAAATAGCGTCTTAAGCTTGAAATCGTATTAGTTACGTTGAACGTTGTTATAACGATTTTAGTTATTTTGTTGTAATTTTATAGTATTAATAATTAATGTAAATCTAATACGCTTAGAATTTAATATCTATTAATATATAAAAATAACTTTATTATAATTTATGAGCTAGAACGTGTCTTTGAATATTTATCACACAAGTCGTTATTATAAAATGTTTACGCAGGTAAATTTGGCTGAAATGGGCTGTCGGAAAAAACATACCTTTTTTTTTTATTTTGGCTCCAATTTGCTTTCCCTTTTATGGAGTATGGAATACGTGATATTAATCTGAGACAATTATTTATTTTATGAAACAATGCAGTTATTTTCATATTACATATAGTTTTACAAAATATATATTATAAATCAATTAATATTAGTTCCATTAATAAATAGTCATTGTTTTAACTTTATATTTTCATTATTAAAATTAAAATGTGAATAAATACTTAGATATTAATAATGAACGCAATTACTTATAAATATAATTTATATCTATTTCATTATTGTAATATAAAAAGTATAATTAATCTGTTCACATTAAAAAATAAAATAAATATTATGTTATGGTTCATATATTGAACAAATCAATTTTTTTAGTAATATTGTGCTAACATATAACTTGAAGTTATAGGTTTATATTATTTATTTAATGTTTTAATTTTATTAATTATTTATTGACCAGGAAAAACTACATAAAAATTAAGGCAAATGGGTATTTTTACGCAAAATCAGTTTTCGACAAAATCGATTTTGGTTATCCATTACAGCGACCGACTTGTTAGCTACTGTACAGTAGAGCGACATCCACTTGCCTACCTTTTTTTAAATATTATTTTTAAATAAAAAATAGAGCAGGTAAGTGGATTTCGCTCTGCTACACAGTAGATTACAAGTGGGTCATTGTAATAAATGGAATTGTATTAAATTTGAATTCAATGATATAATATCAT
>NC_042495.1:6680886-6681656 GCF_005508785.2 Acyrthosiphon pisum | reverse complement strand
CACAGCCATCAGTGGCGTCATTTGAGGGGGGCAAGGTGGGCATTTGCCCCTATCTGATTTTAAAAGCGGCCCGATGGGCCGGTTCCAGTTGTTGCCGTTTTACCATTATTATATTTTATAAGCGCAAAAACATGCTTATTTTATAATATTTTCAAAAAATATTATACTATATATACTAAGAAATTATTGTCACATTGATACATTTTTACTAATTGATAGTTGGAATATATTTATATTTAGACGTATGCGGTGACGTACCTACATACACATTGTATGTATTTATATTTTATGTATGTTTGTTTATGTTGTATGGACAACAATAATAATAATTAGTATCATAATCTAGTATAGTTTAATTTCTAAAATCTTAAACTAATACAAATTCTAAAAACAACAATCGATTGGCACTCTTATTAATAATTATCATTGATCACGGACTTCAGTTAACTGCGACAGTCGTGTATGATTCAACTATTCTGTGTAGGTACCTATTGTGTTACTTAAGCTGAAATTTATTTTTTTCGTGACGCGTGTTTACATTAATATTTTAATTTGGGCAAAATATGATTTAAAAAAAATAAATAGGTGGTGTGGCTAAAAATATAAAATTACCGTAAACTGCTCAAGAATCGAAAATAATTTCTGGTATGTTTAATAAACAGACAAAACTTGAGCGACTGCGCCAGAATTCAAGCAATAAAAAAAAATATATAGGTATCTATTATTATTTAAGATAATATTAATTTGTAAATATATCGTATACCAATATA
>NC_042495.1:6679857-6680836 GCF_005508785.2 Acyrthosiphon pisum | reverse complement strand
TGCCACGGAAAAAGAGGTTTTTATAATATTTTTAATTATATTTTAAATTATATTTTATTATATTATTTATAAACTAAATTTTTATTATTACTCTAAACATAATAATGTTACCGCCACATAGGTACATCTAGTGTAAACATCTTTGATCAGAATTAAACTTTATTATTGAACAATTAAATCAGTATATACATATATATTTATCAGTGTATACAGAATTTATATTTTTTATAAAGTGATCAACATTTTATGTATTAAATATTAAATCAATTTTAAATTTATTTTTTGGATTACAGATAAATCGGATGAGCCTTGTCTCAAACCAAAGGTCCATGATAGAAAGGAACCCGAGAATAAAACGTCAGGTATAATTAATATATTTTTTAAAAAAATTAATATTTTATTAACTGCATATCTTTAAGCATTTACTTACATAGAATATTTTTATTTTTTTTTATTTCTATTTAGATTAAGTTTTTTATCTTACGAAGACTGCACGAACACTATCATTTTAATGTGTTTGGAATATTTGGAGTTAATCTAAGACAATTACTTGTTTTATTGAATAAAGCAATTGGTTACTTCGTTATACAATCTTTGTTCAGATTGAATAGAACTGAAAATATATAATTATTCGGGTGTTAATTTTTTTTTATTATTATATACTGTTATCATAGTCAATGTTTGAACTTTATATTTTAATTGTAGGAATTTAAATTTGAATAACTTTTAGATTCTGAGTGGAACGATGAATGTATTGATTTTACAATGATGTGTGTTTTTTTTTTTATTTTTATTTTTTATTTTTGTGTCTGTGTACACGATAAGTAGTCGAAATAATGCTACGATTTTCAACTTCAGTATCTTGTTCGATCAGAAAGTGAATATCGTTGGTTTTATTGGGAAGGTCAAAATTTAAATTTCCCAGTAGTTTTCAAAAGCGCCGTGAAAAACAAAAGAAAAATTAAGGAAAAACGGGAAT
>NC_042495.1:6670725-6679757 GCF_005508785.2 Acyrthosiphon pisum | reverse complement strand
GAAATAAAATGTAGATGTCTATAATATATAGGTATGGCTGGTACGGCTATACGTACAGAATAATATGTGTAGTATAAGTGATTATTGTACAGAACGACCGCAGTGGTAGAAATATACGAGTGATCTATAACAGACCCTAACGGTGTAAACATTAAAGTTTTAAAAAACGATTATTGATTGGTAGGTATAGGAAGGTACCTACGTATACCTACCGTGGTATTATATGCACGGCACCTCGCAGCATGGTCCCCAGCGAGTGATTTTGTGATTTTATCCAAAGCTGTGCGTGAACGAGTGCTCTAGTTCTCATTTGTGTAGGTCTCCTGGGACAAATTTATCTGACCAAAAAGTTTGAGTACATTAATAATTTTCAGAAATCTACTGGCACCTTGTTTGTCACTATTTGCACGCGCCTGCTTTCGTATATACACACAGGTATTATCCGTCGTATATATATCGTTGTAATATAACACACAGCTGTAGGTATATACATACATATATATATATTTATTTATTTTTATTAATATATATATATATATAAATATATACATTATAAATACGTCCTTTATTTCGACAATAATCTCTGGAAACAGACCGTGGTTGGATTACGTTGTCGTTGGGTAAGTGTGTATGTGTGTGTGTTGTTCACGCCAGGTAAACAAAATAAATGATATTGCCCTGGGCTGGGGCACGATCGGATATTATATATATTACCTACGCGTGTGCAGGGGGCGCGCTGCCTGCGACGGCCACGGAGAGACGTAAACCGTGTGGTGCAGTCCGATCGAGTGGTTGGTACAGTTGTGGTGGTGGAGGTGGCGTGGTTAGGTATATATATGGTGACGATGGAGGAAGGATATATATTATATAGGAAGAAAACGTGTAGTATGCTGGTGCGTGCCAAGTTTCGTTATTTTTCATCGAGTTGTTTACCCCACTTTGGCGTGCTGACTGCGGCCTGCGGGCGCACAGATACTGACGAAAAGAGAAGAGGAAAAAATACGAGAGAAAGCAAAGATGGTGGAGGGAGGGGGGTAGCGATACACTGCTGCCG
Source organism: Acyrthosiphon pisum (assembly GCF_005508785.2). Classification (NCBI taxonomy): domain Eukaryota; kingdom Metazoa; phylum Arthropoda; class Insecta; order Hemiptera; family Aphididae; genus Acyrthosiphon; species Acyrthosiphon pisum. The sequence continues at coordinate 6,678,703 of NC_042495.1, read as the reverse complement.
CGGCTCACGCTGGCCGAAGGCAATTTGATTTAAAAGTAAACAAAAAAATAATATGAAAACTATATCGTTTTTATAAAGATATAGTATATATGTTACCGCAAATTCCCGATCACTAGGTAAACCTAGGTTTTACTAGTTAATGCTAGGTTTTACTGTTTGTACTCAGTAAATGCTGAAATTCTAAATTTTATTCGGGCTTTTACTAAACACGATGTGTACATCCTAGGATATACAAATTGACTTAATAAAAGCTGATCAATACACGACACATAACATTTAAGCTGCGTAAATTATTAATTATTAATTATTGGATTTAAAACGTCATAAAACCTTTCTATATTAGCCATATTAAAGTCAAATTAACAATGAAAATAAATATAATTAAAAATTACATTAATTAAACACAATTCAATAATATATTAAACACTACGCGCACAACACATATTACACTGTTCTACAAATGGATCCATCTATCACGTAAAACCCAAACAGACTGAACATGTACCTAATAAAACCATATCTAAGCGATAAAGTATTCGTTAGTGCCACCAATCAATTGATATCAGTCAGCTATTACTAAGTAGTAAGTTATATCATGATACCTATAAGTTGTATAATATTAATCTTAAACTCGATAAAATGCAAGTCCTTGCAACACATTATTACAGTCGTAAATTTATCTTCGAAAAATAATTGTTATTAATCGTTGCAAGCAAAAATGTTTGAGGTGTGATTACAACTTTATTTGCAGAACCTGATAACAGTTAAATTATAATAGAGATTGTAATATATGTAATACATCCCTAAGTCATAAATAAATAATCAATTATTATTTACATAATTTTGTATTTTATTTGAATTAATTCTTAAATTTAAAATTTAATAAAATAATTCAATAAATCAATTGTAACGTCTTATATGTATTATATTATAATAATTAAATTAATTTCAGGTACACACACTAAATAATATTATGAGTCCGATAGATAGGTACTAGGGTAAGTAAGCAGGCGCGTCCCTGTGGGGGGCGATCGCCCATCTGTAAGTCGTGAGATTTTCTGAGTTTGCCAATAGATAAATACATTTTAAACATTTTGTTAATTGTTAAAAGCTGTATTCAAGACTAACATTTTTCATCCCCCCCCCCCAAGTCCTGAAGTCGACCCTGTAAGCAGTTTAATTTAATACCAACAATAAATAATTTATATATAGGTGTGCACAATGACGTATCTAAAATTTTTGTTTTAGAAGGGGCTTGAAATTAAATTTTTGATAAATTTTATCTGAAAATGATTTATTAATGAAAATTTTTTTATTATTTAATAACTTTTGGGGGGGTTGGAATCTGCTCTTCCTCCCATCACTGGTGTATTACGGATATGCATTACTTATGGTCACGTTCTTTTGACATATTTGTTTACATATATAGGTAGGTAGTAGGTACATACCTATACAGTTAAGTATACATCTTTGATTTTTTGTTTCCATGAAGTAATTAATTTATTATTTTGTATATTTAAAGATTAAACTACTAAAAGAAAACTACAACTTATTTTGTTTTCACTTATAAGTTAATTATATTTAAAAAATATGTGTTTATATATTTTGATCAAACATTTGTATATCTAATTGAGATGCCTATTATGTCATTATCAGATAATATAATATAGGTTAATTTAACATATGTATATATTATATATAGGTTAAAATGTGCCTATATATATTAATAAACAGGTAATAGGTAATTAATTACCGTAAATTATTCGACATTCCCGGTTATTCCCACCAAGTCACGTTCCGGAAATGGAACAAGATAGCGTAATCCTGTATGGTTGTTTTGCATAAACCAAGGGACATTTAGAGGTATTCTCTCGAATTTATTTTGGAGAGTATGTATTTTTTAATATTTAAAATGTAGATGCCCATACCCCTTAATATTGGGCATGCGCATAGGTCTTATTATTGCAATATATAGCAGTATGGTACATTAGTTAATCCGTATAGGGCAGGGTTATTATGTTTAAAGTACAATGTTTTAAACAACTTATTTTAAACATATTTTAAATATTTGTTTTAAACGTTTTGTACATTGTTTAAAACGAATAAAATATATTATGTTTAAAACAGTGTAAAATACAAGTGAATATTGTGGTTTTTTTTGGTTCATTATTCATAATAAATAATAAAAGATATTCTTCAGAAAAAAAGTTAAATTATCAAATAATTATATCTATTACCATCCTTCATTTAAACTTTTTTTAAATTTTATTGAACAAATTACCAAATTTATAAAGTTTTATTGATGTTCGTAGGAAAAAACTAATAAAATTGGAAACTGAAAAAGTCTCTAAACAGTTCAAAACAAATCAAAATATTTTTAAAATTTTTCGTGTATAGAAAATTCAAATATAAACAGCCGGTGAAAATTTCATGTATCTATGGTTATTTGTTTTAAAGTTACACCAAAAACCAAAAGCGACTTTGTGAAAAATAGATTTTGCGTAAAAGTTCACGTTTATCCTTAATTTTTCTTTTGTTTTTCGGCACTTTTGAAAATTACTGGGAATTTTAAATTTTGATATCCCCAATGCACCAACAATATTCACTTTCCCACCGAACAATGATACTGAAGTTGAAAATCGAAGCATTATTTTGACTACTTATCGTGTACACAGACACAAAAAAAAAAACACATCATTGTAAAATCAATACATTCATCGCTCCGCTCAGAATCTAAAACAGTTTAAAATAAAAATTCAGTTTTTTGATTTTTTATTATTTTAAAAAATAAAAAAATACACCAACTCTAGTATAAGGTTGAGTTGAGATAAATAGTATAAGAAGTGTATCATTGGTCAAGTTTTTTTTTGTTAATACGGATTTTCTGTTAAATTTTGCAGAGCGAATGTTGCTTTATGAGATTTCTCAGAAAAATATTGAATATTTTTGTCATGACCTATAAAGCATACTACGATTCTTATATTTTGTTGTTTATATCATTGAAGTAGTTTTATATTGTTTAGCTTTAAAAACCTTTTGTGGTAGATTTTTTGTAGACTATATATTAATTGATGGTTACGATGGATAAACAAACCATGATAATAGTCCATAATTGGTGTTCGACATGTATATATTTAATATAAATAATATTGCCTTAAAAGATTCTTTGAAATAATTGTATTACTATGGATGGATAAAAAACATTATGCAATAACCATCGGAAAACAAACCGTCGTCTGAAAGTGAATTATAAAACATTTCACAACCATATTATCATAACAACGTCATTCTTGTCATATTTTTGTATTTCAAACTAAAAAATGATATAACCATAAACAAACTGCAGTTAACTGGCTTGATAATAGTTTTACATTCATATAACGTCGATAACAACGAAAAACTCATCACCTGGTGTGGTGTGTGAAAAGCTCTATCATCGTATTATTATCGATGTGTAAGCGTTTATTTATGGTCGAAATTTTATGTTACATAATATTTAAGTGCGAGTTCAATATTTGTAATAGTAACACATAATAATATATGGAACTAGGTAATAATAACAAAACCCAGTGCCGAATTCGATCTTTTTCATCAGTACTAGGTGCATATAATATATTATGTACACCTATATTAAAAATAAGCTCAAAAGTCAACTTGAATAATATACGCAAAGCTCGAAATTACATTTATGTTTTCCTAGGGGAAAAATAGCTTTTAGCGATAAAATCTTTTCAACAACAACAAAAAAAAAACGTACACTCATGAATTTCCAAAAGTGTAACATTTTTTCGTGTATGTTTGTCGGCCAGTCGTCGCACGCCATTGAAGCTTAATATATCTTTATATTATATTATATTTATTTTTATTTTAATTATACTATGTATATAATTTTTTTACTCAACGGACAACTATATGCACAGAGTATGCCAAGCATGCTCACCATTTTTTCTTCTTCAATAATTCAGTTATTCAAAATCTGATTTCTGAAACTTTTGAGTACCTATATACTTGAAGACTTTATTTTCAGATTATTGAGATTTCTTGTCCTGTGGAGATACAAACTTTTGTTTTTCAAATTTCAACACCTCTTTTCATTATAAATTATTAAGTTGATAGTTTTCTGATAATGTTGACACATCAAAAATAAATTTCGAACGTGTAAAGTTGTTGAGTTATTTAACATAATGCTCTAAGGATAATAGGCCCTAGGTAATTTTGGAAAGTTGAGTTTGGAAGATACTAATATGGAAGCTATGGTAATTTGAACATTTTAGTAATTCATATTAATCCATCAATACTCATAAGTCATAATTTATAAAAATGGTCCAAGTACCTATAATAAATAAGACACAAGTAGTAGGTAGATCAAAATATATTACATCCATTTCATATTTTTGTAAAACCATTATTAAGGTTAGTCATTCGGATATTATCTAAGGGGCAATATTTAGGCAATTTCTAATCTCGTTTTAGCCGCTCAGGATCTATGTGTTAGTTGTAAATGATTATAATTATTGTGAGAAAAATTCAATATGGGTACCTCTCTTATACGCGGTTGTACGGGGTTATTGTACAACATAAACTAACTTTATTTAATTTAACAATAACTAACAGTATTGTCAAAACTTAAGGTATTTTGATCTAAAATTGACGGCAGTAGCGAGGTTCTTTTAAGACTATATAGGTAAACCTTAATATAAACATTTTAGTAACATAAAATCTAATCGATCGAATTTTGGATGAGGTACATCAACACCTTCAAAAAAATTATCGACAAAAAATGTTCAGTAAGGGTGGGGAGTCTCATTTAAAAATATAAGTTTGTATCGCTACATTTAAAAATCTTAATAATTTGAAAATAATATGATATTTAAGTATATTTAAAAAATCCAAAAATCAGAATTTGAACACATTCATTATTATATGAAAAACTTGATGCGAGCATGGTTGGTTAATCACACTGAACAATATACAGATGTATGAAACCGACTAGGAGAAATGGAACGACACAGAATAAAGATCAAAAAAAAAAAAAACAAAGTGTCCGAAAAAAGTACCGACGAAATTGATGAATCTCGAGGACCAAACAAAAAAAAGAGTGCGATACGGTAGGGTTAAAAAACAAAAAAAAATCCACTTAGATTCAGGGTCGTATGTGCAGTGAAAACAACAATAGACTTTTTCACAAGCAGTATTGTTGTTGTGCTATACACACACACACACGTATATTATATACCTATATATAGGTACGCGTCTTTTCCACCCTCGTCTCGAGTGTTTTGTGTGCGCCCACGAAATGACAATATTCTTGCGAAATATCCTCGTCCACCACCGTAGCGCAGAGGTCGCCCGTCATCCGATTGCGTTTATTTCCACCAAACGTAAATCGCGTATAAACGAGCTAGTCATTATATTATACGACGACGCGGAAAAGTTTCACACCCTGACACCACCGACCCCTCAACCATCCCTCGGCCGAACCAACCCAGTCACGCAAGCAATATACCTATGTACAGTATACACGCGTAGCTAGTATTATGTGTTATAATAATAATACTCGTAAAGTCGTAACGCAGCTCGACCTGACGTTGTCATCGTATAATAGTTTCGAGTACAGGTGGCTCGTTAAAAATTCAACGAAACTTTTATACCGTCTGTCGTTGTTCCGTTTTGCTTTTCCCTTTATTATTATTATTATTATTTTTTTTTTTTATTATTATTGTCTCGCATTTCGGCCCGTCCGTCTCTACTATCCCGTTACCCACACGCTCTTTTCCCACCAATCTATTGAGTCATTATTTTTGTATCGCACGCGTTTTAAATTACATCGCTGCTGTTGCTACGGCAATCGATTGACTGAAGAGAAAAAATAAAATTACGTCTTCAAACAAGTCTGTGGGGACTGTGAGTCACCAACTTAGGAATTTAGTGTGGTTTTTTATTATTACTTCTATCATCATTGTTCTAAGAAGAATAAATACAGTTTTAATGACGTGTTTCATGTTTAACGAATAGGTACATCTTAAAAAATAAAAAATCGATTTCATTGCGGAACTTATGAAGCAACGTTAAAATATTTAATATTTTAGAATCATATATTTTACTTATATAATATCTACCACCCTGGATGTACAATATAGCATTTATATTATGTCACGTAAAACGGCCTCAAGGTTTAGCGTCATGGAGAAAGTAGTATGGATTCATGGACACGACATTACGACAAATATGAAAAAATAACAATAATAATAATAATGATATTATATTATAGCTACATGTTTGATATTATACTTAGATGGTTGAAATTTTCTTTTTACATCGTCGTTTATATAATAATATCATACTAGCTGTATTATACACGGTCCGAGATGAGCAATCCACCTGTGGCAGATAAAATAATAAGTACCTAACTTGTTTTCTTACGTCAACTAATCCCAAGCAGAAACAAACGAATAATATTCTGTTATGATTTTAATATAATAATTAATAGCAGGGGAGTCACACTAAAATAATAAGTGTAAATAAATGGTTCAATCTACTATCTAAACCTTTCTTGAATCGTCAAACATGGTTTGTTATTTAATCACCTGCAGAAATAAACGAATGTGGTATATCATTTACATCCAATCAAAATAACCATTTTATTATCTGTAATCAATTGTGACCCTATAAAATATCTATATAGTAGGATAGAAAGAATAGTTCTGGAGTCGCATCCCGCCTCTCGCACATCTCTTATCAGTGATAACGTTTATGCTTTTTATCTAACAAGTATAAAGTATAATCAAAACAATATTCCATCTTCACGAGCCAGTACAAAACGCACGTGTGACCCCTTGATGGTTGAAAAAATAAGGTAAGAACCCTCGCCGCGTCCTAAGGAATTTATTGATACAACATTTATTGAAAACGGTCTAGTGGTTTCAGAGTTTATCGAGGACGAACAAACAAACAAACAAACGTTCATTTTTATATACCTGCAGCTACCGATTAGATATAACATTTTTTTCAGGGCTTGAAACCGTTTTCAAAACCTATTTCAGAAACCGGGATATAAATCGTTTTGAAACCGAAACCGAAAGAAATGGATACCGGTATTAAATTCAAAATCGAAACCGTAAAAAATTGGAAACCGGTATTAAATTCAAAACCGAAATCGGAAAAATTGGAAACTGTTATTTTTTTTTTTTTAATTGACGTGTTTTTAAATACGCAAAATTCCATTAAAACGAATAATTAATACTCAAAATAAAATTGAGATTATGATTAAAATGTTGATAACCATTTCAATTTTTTCGCAAAGTTATTAGTTGCTTTATTAATAGTAATGATATAAATTATAGTTACTAGCAAATACTATATATGACAATACGAAACAAACAATGATAATCGTATAGACGCCTGAAAATACTTTAGAAACCGGTAGGTATACAAAACTAAAACCGAAACCGGAATTTCTTAATTCCGGTATTGCTAGGTTGAAACCAAAATCGTAAAATCTCAAAACCGGTATACAAAACCGAAACCGAAATTTCCTAATACTGGTATTGAAAAATTGAAACTGAAATGGAAAAAATTAAAAACCGGTACTCATACAAAATCGAAACCAAAACCGAAATTATTTCAATTGGTTTCAAGCCCTGAATTTTTTTTGTTCTTCACCAACCAAACACTCACATAATATTACATAATGTAAAACAATATGTTTATGTACGTAACGTGCGGTCGGCAGTAACGACGTGCTAGCAACGTGTATGATATTATTATGGTGATAGAAGCACACGCCGCACAGTTCCCGTGGCGGAGATTTATAACGTCGTAAATAGGTGCGCGTCCCGCGATAACTCTTCGAAGGGCAATTCGGTGGATTAATTTATTAAGTATAGACCTGACTCCACAGCAGTGTTCCCGGAGACTGACTTTCGATCTCCATTAACCAGACGGAACGTCACAAACCGATTTGGTACAATATATATAT
>NC_042495.1:6668750-6669906 GCF_005508785.2 Acyrthosiphon pisum | reverse complement strand
GCTTTTAAAAACTGCTGGAAATGTTCCCCAATGCACCATCTAAATTCACTTACATCGAACAAGATACTGAAGTTGAAAATCTAAGTACTTTACAAGGTGATGACGGACATAAAAATAAAAATCAGGAGGATCCACTAAAAAATATACTATACTAGCTGATCCCGTGCACCTCGTCGCCCATTAAAAATACCTACTCCATATGTATTAATCTCTAAACGTTAATTAACATAATCAAAAAGGGATTATTATTCCGAAAGGGATCCATTATTCCGATGGCCACGCTTGGGTGTGTGCTGTAATTAATATCGGCATCATAGTGTAGTGCACAAAGGCTCAATTCGGTGGTTCGTCTGGATCGAGCACCCATTACTCGCATGGTCCCCAATCTTGCTTCTCGGTGCTCGTCTGTCTCAGATGAGTGGACCCGTGACTGACATTCACGGTTTGTCCTCACTCTGGTTTCTCTTTGCTCGTCTGTCCCGGATGAGCGGGCCCGGGACCGCCGTTCTCGGTCGGTACTCAACCTGGCTTCTCTTTGCTCGTCTGGCTCGGATAAGCGGGCCAGGGACTGACGTTCTCGGTTGGTCCTCAACCTGGCTTCTCTTTGCTCGTCTGTTTCCGCGGCTCGTGTTTCCCGCTTCTTGCGTGCTAGAACTGCGGGACTATTTATCGATCGTTTGTTGTTGGGCATAATAAATTAACTAATAATAGTAGAAATTCTTATAATAGTTGCAATTGAATTCGGTTATAAATATGAATCGTTGGGCACTATAATAAATAACAAACATTTTAAACCATTGGCAACCAATAATTATTATTATTATAGCTTTGAAACCCACGGTAACTATTTAAAAACAAAAAGGTCCATAAGTTTCAAAATATTATATAATTGATTGCCATGGGTAGATGGACACACCCGTACTATATCTGATCCTGTGCAATTCGTTGCCCATTAAAGACCTATAATTATAAACAACACTCATGGTAACCTTGGTAACCATAGTAACCATGGATCATGGTAACCTTAATAGCCATGAAATCTTGGTAACCTTAGTAACCATGGCAACCTTGGTAACCATGGTAACATGGTAACCTTAATAGCCATGAAATCTTGGTAACCTTAGTAACCATGGCAACCTTAGTAACCATGGCAACC
>NC_042495.1:6652093-6652998 GCF_005508785.2 Acyrthosiphon pisum | reverse complement strand
GGCGTTTGTACGCCGACTGAGCGCTCACCCGGTATGGCTGGTACACTGGGTCTGCACGTAAAGGCGCTGTGTTTTGAACAAATATCATTAGATAATACATATAAAAAAAAGGTGGGTAAGTGGATGTCGCTCTGCTGTACAGTAGGTTAGAAGTGGGTCACTGTATAATGGATGGTATTAAATTTGAATTCAATGATATAATATCACTGTATAAGAAAAACGATTCTGAGTGGAGACGGTATATCAGTCTATGTATTAGACATATATATACTTATCTATGGTATTAAAAAAAAATTGACCTATAATAGGTACCTATAATAAATTCCAAATTAATCATATCATAATATCTATTAGGTACTTATAACGCGTTATACATCAACAAAAAAACCGTGGTATTGTCATAGATGTATAATAGTATACTTTAGAAGTTTCAAGTACCCACGAATAATATTATACAATCACAACAAAATAACTAAAATAGTTATCCTAGGTTTTTAATATGTAATTTCGTCCAAATTTGTACTTAAAATGACTATAAAAATAAACTGTGTAAATGTATTTTTTAGATTTTTTGGTAACAGAATTAATTACTTACGTGGAATCTTGTTTTAAATTTTCAATTCTTAGATACAAAAATTGAACATTTTATAATTTTTTAACTACAAAATAATTATTGAATCTTAAATTTGAAAAAATTTTGTCAAAATTCGATCTTTAAATGCTTATAAAAAAAAAATTGTGGCTATATATTTTTAATATTTTTCAACTGCTATTGTAACAATATATCAGGAGTTTGTATTAAATTTATACACTTTTTGGCCCAACAGATAAAACTTTAATGATATTTATAGAAAAAAAAAACTAAAAAAATTTAAACTGAAGATGTCCCGTAAACAGCTTCAAAA
>NC_042495.1:6651401-6652043 GCF_005508785.2 Acyrthosiphon pisum | reverse complement strand
CGTCAATTTCCTATGTCGTGCATGTGTTAGACAGAAACAACACACGCGGGTGTAGCGTCCTCTTATAAGGGTCCGTATTACAATAGTTAAACTAATGTTAAACCGTGGAATTTGACTGGTAAAATTTAAACTATGATTGTTAAACGGGCCCTAAGTGTCTAAGTCGGTTATAATAAACAAAGTATATAATAATTACTATTTAATTTATAGTTATAATTCAATATTAGATAGGAAAATTGATAAAATATTTACTTCTGTCATACCATTTATCAGGTAAGACTTAATACTTAATAAAAACTTGAAAAACATCGTTCAGGTGTATAGCAGTTGATACAGGCAAAGTACAAAATATTTTCAAGAGTTCATGAATATTTGGATAAACCTCTTTATCACAAACATCTAAAGCATGTAACCCAGAGGTGAATACAATGTTTTCAGTCACTAAAAATAAACCCATGCCCTATGGTAAATCTACAGTCTTCATGGTAATTTTGTTTTATTTACCGACTATTTATCGGGTTTATTATAAACACTCATGCATGAAAAATAATTCGCAGACAATTCAAAAATATAGTATACCATACCACCATAAAGATATATGTTTTTATCTTCCGATATTTATGCCACGAACGACTAGTGGCG
>NC_042495.1:6649801-6651351 GCF_005508785.2 Acyrthosiphon pisum | reverse complement strand
TGTTATTCAATATTCATTAACTTTTTTTAGAATTCTGGTTTTCACAAACCTTTGGACTTCGGCAAACACAGAAATACAGAATATTAAATAAAACTATTATTCTATTATTGTAGTTGACAATAATATTTTTCCAACCAATTATTTCGAATAAAAATAAAATGTTCGAAATAAAAAACCAAAGTATTCAATACCAAAAAGTATTTAATACAAAAAAAAAGTATTTAAAATACCATTCAAAATACTTCATGCTGAAAGTATTTAAAAAGTTATTCAATACTTAAAAAAGTATTTGAATACTTTTACTCAAATACTTTTACTTAAATACTTTACAGGACTGGGCACCTTAAAAAATATAATTTTTCTTATAGAATGATTGAAATTCTACTGAGTATTTGAAATTTGTGTAATTTATAAACTTAACCTAGTACCTAATAAGAAATTATTATGTAGTTTACAATCTTTGCTACTTCGATGATTGATTAATCTGTGAAATAGAAAGACGAATTACGGTTAGGTACTATATCTATGTTATCGACTAAGCTTATCGCGACCACATAGACCATTGTACACACATAAAAGCGCACGGATACGAAATTCAATAACGGAATAACCACCAATTATTTTATCTTTGGTTTTTAGTAAATTCTATATTATGATATAGAACGAAAAAAGTATTATATGCACCTAATTTCATTATTATATAAATATTATTATCTTTCATGAGTGTATAGGGTGTGTAGCTATTTCCTCAGTGCTCGAATTGGGAAAAATTAAGCAGAGGAGCTCAATCTATCGATTTAAAAACTGCGTTCCAAGGGCGCAATTATTTAACACAGGCCATCAGTGGCGTCATTTGAGGGGGGGCAAGGTGGGCATTTGCCCCTATCTGATTTTAAAAGCGGCCCGATGGGCCGGTTCCAGTTGTTGCCGTTTTACCATTATTATATTTTATAAGCGCAAAAACATGCTTATTTTATAATATTTTCAAAAAATATTATACTATATATACTAAGAAATTATTGTCACATTGATACATTTTTACTAATTGATAGTTGGAATATATTTATATTTAGACGTATGCGGTGACGTACCTACATACACATTGTATGTATTTATATTTTATGTATGTTTGTTTATGTTGTATGGACAACAATAATAATAATTAGTATCATAATCTAGTATAGTTTAATTTCTAAAATCTTAAACTAATACAAATTCTAAAAACAACAATCGATTGGCACTCTTATTAATAATTATCATTGATCACGGACTTCAGTTAACTGCGACAGTCGTGTATGATTCAACTATTCTGTGTAGGTACCTATTGTGTTACTTAAGCTGAAATTTTATTTTTTTCGTGACGCGTGTTTACATTAATATTTTAATTTGGGCAAAATATGATTTAAAAAAAATAAATACGTGGTGTGGCTAAAAATATAAAATTACCGTAAACTGCTCAAGAATCGAAAATAATTTCTGGTATGTTTAATAAACAGACAAAACTTGAGCGACTGCGCCAGATTTCAAGCCATAAAAAAAAATATATAGGG
>NC_042495.1:6639956-6649751 GCF_005508785.2 Acyrthosiphon pisum | reverse complement strand
GCAGAGGTAAATACGAAAAAATATGGCGTGTCTGCCTACAGTTTTGAAACGGTTTAGGTACATGAAACGCGATTATCTATTTTATTATAATATGGGTACCTATTATAATAGAAACAAACTTCGCGGATTATTTTACGCCGAGGCGTGTGCGTTTTCACTCAAATTATTATTAAACATGTGCCCCCCCTCCCCCCAAAAAAAGGTGCTCGTAACGGCACCCACGCCCAATAACGCTTTGTTAATGATCAATCGTTTTTAAATTTCTTTATAGGTACCTTTATACTTACGATCATATATATTAGGTATAGGTTAACAATTATCGATGGGTTTTATATCCGATCGCCGAACAGTATAGTGTTGAAGGGACTGGGTAAGTGCACTAAATAATATAATACAAATATATAATCATAAACCAATATATAAATTTTATAACTCAAGATCCACTAAACCGATTTCGATATCTATTATAAATATTTAAAAGTAGAACATTTTTTTTTGTGATATTTCCGAGTTGTTCGTCTATTGCCGCCTCTATCTGTTGTTTAAATATATTTAAAATGTCTTCACTGATAATTATCTCATTCGATCTTAGGATATTTATATGTTAACTAAATATTTTGTAAGCCTCTAATAATCGAAAGTAGACATGTATCAAAAATTAAAATTTTTTGACAATAGCGTAATTATTTTAATTAATAAACAGTATATTTTATTATATCTTATAAATGTAAAAAAAAAATGGGAAGCTAATGTTTTAGACGGGTGCTAAGTCTGACAAGCACTCCTAGTGGGTATTTAAACAACTTTAAGCCAAAATCTAATTCAGAAAATGGAGGAAATTTTCTTAAAATTATTAATTACAGTTTAGAATATTAACGTAGAATAACAATAAAAATGTCATATAATATGGCCTTAATAGTTAATTCTGTTACTATTGCAAATAAATGATGCTAAAATGTAATTGAGTTGGTCGATGGTAAACTGGAGGTTTAGGCTGGGGTCACAAGAGCATTTTATTGACGTAGGTATGTTACGTCAGTTGTTGAATTTGGTGATTAATATAATAGCAGACGGTCACACACGACTCGTCGTCCGTCAAATTTACTGTCTGTTTGATTTACAGCCGATAGGTACATGCTACACGAATACGACGGTCGACGGACGTTACAATATTTAACATCCGATGACGTGTGACGCTCGTGTTAATCTGTAAGCATCGTACTTTAAAAATTCACAATATATTCAATATAAAAAAATCCACGGACTTCATCGATGTATTTTACTTTTCCCTAGTGCGCTGGCTCAATTAATAAATATTTTTCGTTTCTCGAGCGCGGCATTCGATCGGTATATTTTTCGTTCATACCGGTGCTCAAAATGAGTGTAATATGTTTTCCCTCGTTCAGGCATGCGACTCGATTAGTATGCACAGCTCTTAATTATTATCTTATCACTTTTCGGTCTCGGAACGGGAAAAACGCAAAACGGAAAAAAAAATTCCTTCCGAGACCGTTCGGTTTTTTTTCGTCCGGTAAATGTCATAATACATGGCGCGCGTTGCGTGGTTTAACGGTCACGTACCTATACCTATACGGTTTATACATATTATTTTGTACCCTGTACGCTATAGGTACTACACCAAACAAGAGAAACGGTATAAAATGACAAATGACATTTGAGCTTATCTTTTGGGGGCCTTGCCACAAGGGTATCTGCACAAAAACGTGCGGCGGCGGGATGACACTGTCCTACAATATAATATTATATATACAATATGAATGTCATACAATATACGTTGTTTCTACCCAAAGGCTGCGAGCTCCATTTCGTGCGACGAGACTACAGTTGATATGGCCATAATATTATTATATTAATATATTTTTGTTATGCATTGAGTGATTCTTTTAATTGTAAACACTGCAGATTATATCGAAGGATATAAACGTTTTTGTACATTTTTATTTATTCTCAAGTGTTTTCCTTTTTTTTTTGACCGACAGCCATACATTATTTTTTAATTTCATATGTTGTTGCGGAAAGTTTTATTATTAGATATTATTTTTAGTGTACCAACATAGTTTATTCTGTAGTGTATTTAACACATTAAGAAGTTGATCATTAGTAGATTCTATCATTTTTTAGGCCCAAGCGTTGTTTACAAACATATTTGAATGTATTGTATTTTATGAATACATACTACTGATATTATACATTCGGTGGATGGTGTATACCATAAACGAACAAATCCCGCAAAGACATTCAACCATAAGTACCTTCAGAGATATGTATTTGGAAGTTATAGAATACTTGAACGATATCAATAGATCAATATATGGTATATCGGCCATATGGAGTTTTATTGGGGAAAATGTTAGTCAAGTGGTGATTATGGTGTTCTATGGTTTAATTTTTTTCAGAACAGATACAACTGGATTTATGATATAACAATATTAATAAGACTATTCAATGTTATACTATTATACGGAATTGGTGATGCCACGGAAAAAGAGGTATTTATAATATTTTGAATACGCAATAAACTAAAAACCAGGGCTTATCCTATCGGGCAGTAGGGCCCAAATTGGGCAGTGGGAAAAATCAAACGGGCAGTTGACTTTATGTATATGGGCACCTTCAGTCCTGTAAAGAATACTTTTAAAAAGTAGGTACTTGAGTAAATACTCAAATACATTTTTTTTAAGTATTTAAGATACTACTCAATTACTTTAATTGTAAAGTATTTCAAATACTACTCAAATACTTTGAAAAAGTATTTGGAATACTTTTCAAATACTTTTGGTTTTTAAAGTGGGTTTCTAATTATCGTAATATAAACACATAGGAAGTAGGTAATCTAATAGTTATCTAATAGTTTTAAAGGGAATATTGTTATTCAATATTCATTAACTTTTTTTAGAATTCTGGTTTTCACAAACCTTTGGACTTCGGCAAACACAGAAATACAGAATATTAAATAAAACTATTATTCTATTATTGTAGTTGACAATAATATTTTTCCAACCAATTATTTCGAATAAAAATAAAATGTTCGAAATAAAAAACCAAAGTATTCAATACCAAAAAGTATTTAATACAAAAAAAAAGTATTTAAAATACCATTCAAAATACTTCATGCTGAAAGTATTTAAAAAGTTATTCAATACTTAAAAAAGTATTTGAATACTTTTACTCAAATACTTTTACTTAAATACTTTACAGGACTGGGCACCTTAAAAAATATAATTTTTCTTATAGAATGATTGAAATTCTACTGAGTATTTGAAATTTGTGTAATTTATAAACTTAACCTAGTACCTAATAAGAAATTATTATGTAGTTTACAATCTTTGCTACTTCGATGATTGATTAATCTGTGAAATAGAAAGACGAATTACGGTTAGGTACTATATCTATGTTATCGACTAAGCTTATCGCGACCACATAGACCATTGTACACACATAAAAGCGCACGGATACGAAATTCAATAACGGAATAACCACCAATTATTTTATCTTTGGTTTTCAGTAAATTCTATATTATGATATAGAACGAAAAAAGTATTATATGCACCTAATTTCATTATTATATAAATATTATTATCTTTCATGAGTGTATAGGGCGTGTAGCTATTTCCTCAGTGCTCGAATTGGGAAAAATTAAGCAGAGGAGCTCAATCTATCGATTTAAAAACTGCGTTCCAAGGGCGCAATTATTTAATACAGGCCATACAAAAAATAGTAGGGGTACGCAAAAAAAAAATAAAAATAGTAGAGGCGCTCCGTCCCCCTGCGCACCCCCCCCCCCCCCCCGCTCCAAATTCGAGCACTGTATTTCCTATAATATCAAATTTGCAGAGACGTACATCGTGATCGGTACGGGTGAATAATTATTTTATTATTTTTCATAATTTTTATTATTATTTTTATTAACAAATTATACTTTAGTAGCTTTAGAGCCGTATATTTTATAGTCGATTTTTAAGCCTCTTCTTATCTTTTACTTTTAAAAGTAATTCTTATAAAAATATAAGTATTTATAAAAACGTTTGAGCCGAAAATTTTCAAGTTATAATAGTAACTATTTTTGTATGTACTTTTACCTAAATATTTTTTTATTCATACATAAATTACTTCTGAGGCTTTTTCTATTTAAATTGTTGTTAAGTTTCTGTTGATTGGTTCCGAAATTTGTAAATTTGTAAACTATCTATATTCTATACAAATAATATACACAAAAGAATTGCTGTCTCATAAGTGCGAGTAATATTTTAAAATCTTCAGATCGTCAAAGTCTTATAGTTGAAACAGAAAATGAATATTTGTTCGTCCACTTGCCACCTTTAACATTATGGGATCCAAAACTTGCAACTTTGTTATTTATAAACTCATTAAACTGATGATTAAAAGAAATTTCCAAAGCACGAGAACAAGGTGGGTTTAAAGGCATTTTTGATCAATCGTTGAATTCTCAAGTCTTACACAACGATGTCCTAAAATAGGAGGATACAAATCATTCAAAAATAAAGAAAATTTTAAATATATAAAATATATTTTCATTATTTGGATATTTGAATTCTATTTTACTATTATAAAATTGTAATTAATAATATCTAATAAGTATAAAAAGCAAAAGTATAATATTGACATGTTTTAGTTATAACTATAACAGTTAGCTTAATTTTCCAAATTAATTTCATGAAACAAACTTCAGTGTGTTTGGGCAGTAGGTAAAAATCCTTAGAATAAGCCCAGTTAAGAACTAACTTTTTATTTTTAGGTACTCAAAACATAATGCTACCACCACAGAGGTAAATCTAGTGTAAACATAAGTTTGATAAGAATTAAACATTATTTTTCAACAATTAATTTATCAGTATCTACATACAGAATTTATTGTTTTTATAAAGTGACTTATATATTATGTATTAAATATTAATTCAATTTTAAATTTATTTTTTGGATTACAGATAAATCGGATGAGCTTTGTCTTAAGCTAACGGTCCATGGTAGAAAGAAACCCGAGAATAAAACGTCAGGTATAATTAATATCTGTAATAATAATATCTGTAATAATAGCCCTTCAAGAGATAAGATGGCCAGGAAAAGGTCAGCTAAAAGTAGGGAAGTACATAGTGTATTTCTCTGGCATGGAAGAAGGACACGCCTTTGGATGTGGTTTTGCTGTGCATGAATCATTGGAACCATACATAAAAGAATTTAATCCAATATCAGAAAGGATAACCTTACTACGAGTAGATACGAAACCACTGAATATAATATTAGTATGCGTACACGCACCAACAGAAACAGGGGAAGAGAACATGAAGGATGTTTTCTATGAAGATCTATCGCAAATATATGATAAACTGCCAGGAAATGTAATCAAACTCGTAATAGGTGATCTGAATGCCAAGTGTGGAAAAGAAACACATTTTATACCAATGATAGGGAAAGAAAGTTTACACGAAACAAGTAATGGAAATGGACTTAGACTTATATCCTTTGCAGCCGCAAAAGATATGATAATAAGCAGCACAACTTTTCCACACAAAACCATACATAAGGCCACTTGGAAATCACCTGACGGGACAACTTGCAACCAGATAGATCATATACTTGTTCAAAAAAGATTTAGGTCATGCATTAAAGACATACGTAGTTTCAGAGGAGCTGATTGCGACTCAGATCATTTCTTACTGGTAGCAAAGTTTAGGTTAAAGATCCAGAGTGACAAGAGTTTAGTGATTAAGAATAGTACAAAAATTAACCTAGAGATGCTAAAGGACGAGAAAGTACAACAGAAATACATTAAATATGTAGGAGAGTATGTAAAAAATGTAAAACTTAATGACACGGATGAAGACTGGGTTAGAGCTAGCAAAGCAGTTAAAGAAATTGCAATGGAACACATAGGGAAAATAAAATGTTCAAAGAAAAAATGGTATAACGAAGAATGCCGACAAGCAGTAGAGAGACGACGGATAGCCCGAGAAAAATTCATCAGTGTAGACAGTATAGACAATATAATGACAAGAGAGCTTTATACTTTAGAGAGGAAAAACTGTAAACGAATCATTCAGAGAGAGAAGAGGAAGTATCTCAATGAGATATTAAAAGAAGCGGAGGAAAATCACTCTCAGGGTAAGGCCAGACACTTTTTCAGGACGATAAAACAGTACAAGTCTTTCAACCCAAGCCTGAAAATCATCAGAAATCGTAATAATGATGTAATCATGGATCCTAAAGAAAAAGCGGCAAGATGGAAAGAATATTTTTTTGAACTATTAAATGCAGATAGCCCAGACAATATTACGAAAAGGGAAACACATTATGGAGCTGAAACAATGATAAATGAATTGACCGAAGAAGAAACATACAAAGCAATAGTTAACCTCAAGAATTGGAAATCGCCAGGATCTGATGGAATACCAGGTGAGCTCATCAAGTACGGTGGAAAAGAAATGCATTATTTCATGTTTAGAATATGTCAGAAGATATGGAAAGACGAACATTTGCCAACAACTTGGAATGAAGCTGTAATCATACCTTTACATAAAAAAGGCGATAAAACAAAGTGCGAAAACTATAGAGGAATATCCCTTCTGAACTCAGCCTACAAAGTATTTGCGAAGATTCTATTAAACAGGCTAACATCTTACGTGGAAGAAAATCTAGGAAGATATCAGTGTGGATTCCGAAAGGGAAGATCAACGATTGAACAGCTGTCAGTTATAGGTCAGCTAATAGAAAAAAAGTACGAGTACCGCCAAAACATCTGGCAACTTTTTGTTGATTTTAAAAAGGCCTACGACAGTGTACATAGAGAAAGCCTTTATAATATAATGGAAGAGTTCGGAATCCCAAAGAAACTTGTAGCTTTGACAAAAATGTGCATGGAAGACACGCAGTACAGAGTAAGAGTTGAACAAACAATGTCTGAACCTTTCGAAGTCAGTACAGGATTAAAACAAGGAGACTCGCTCTCGCCCACCTTATTCAATTTAGCCTTGGAGAAAGCTATAAGGGAGATGCAAATAGAAACAACGGGGATAACAATAGGTCAACAGCGTATACAAGTACTTGGCTTTGCCGATGATCTAAATATCTTAGAAAACTCCTTAGTAGATACGGAAAGAGCAGCGCAAGTGCTCGAACGAGCAGCCAGTAAAATAGGTCTAAAAATGAATATGGATAAAACAAAAATAATGGAACTACTAGGTGAGGAGGAGGACAACACTGATACGGGATCCCTAGTTTTCGAAAAGGTTAGTGAATTTCGGTACCTAGGTGCAGTATTGAGTAAAAACAATGATTGGGCTAGGGAAATAGATGTAAGGATATTAAAAGCAGAAAGAGCAGCTTTCGCTCTAAATAAGTTCTTAAAGTCAAAAGTATTCTCCAAAAAAACGAAAGCAAGACTGTACACAGCAATAATAAGACCCACACTCACATATGGGTGCGAGGCATGGACTACCACAAGCAAGACCGAAAGAAAACTAAGAACTTTTGAGAACAAAATATGGAGGGTAATATGTGGACCAGTGTATGATAATAAAAAAGGAACATGGAGGAGAAAATATAATAAAGAGCTGCAGGAAGAAATGGAAATGGCATCAGTAGTAAGCTTTATGAAGGGACAAAGGATTCAATGGCTGGGCCACATGTGGCGGCGTAGCGAAGAGGATATAAATAGAGTAATCCTGGAATGGAAGCCTACGGGAAAAAGACCTCGAGGACGACCAAGGAAAAGATGGTTAGATGGAGTGGAAGAGGACCTGTACAGAATGGGAGTCCAAGATTGGAAAGAGTTAGCCCAGGATAGAGACAAATGGAGGGATTTAGTGATGGCGGTGAAAACTCTTAAAGAGTATTAGGGCCATATAAAGAAGAAGATAATTAATATATTTTTTAAAAAACTAATATTTTATTAACTGCATATTTTTAAGCATTTACTTACATGGATTAACTGTTTTTTTTTATTCCTATTTAGATTAAGTTTTTTATCCTACGAAGACTACACGAACACTATCATTTTAAGTTGTTTGGAATATGTGGAGTTAATCTAAGACAATTACTTGTTTTATTGAATAAAGCAGATGGTTATTTGGTTGTAAAATCGTTGTTCAGATTGAATAGAACTGAAAATATATAATTAATTGGTTGATAATTTTTTTTTATCATTTTATAGTGCTATTATAGTCAGTTCTTCATCTGTATATTTTAATTGTTGGAATTTAATTTTGAATAACTATTTAGATATTAAAACTTAAAAGGCAATATAAATACAGTAGAGCCCGTTAAAGACGCTCTCCAAGCACCAGTTAAAAATAGCGTCTTAAGCTTGAAATCGTATTAGTTACGTTGAACGTTGTTATAACGATTTTAGTTATTTTGTTGTAATTTTATAGTATTAATAATTAATGAAAATCTAATATGCTTAGAATTTAATATCTATTAATATATAAAAATAACTTTATTATAATTTATGAGCTAGAACGTGTCTTTGAATATTTATCACACAAGTCGTTATTATAAAATGTTTACGCAGGTAAATTTGGCTGAAATGGGTTGTCGGAAAAAACATACCTTTTTTTTTATTTTGGCTCCAATTTGCTTTCCCTTTTATGGAGTATGGAATACGTGATATTAATCTGAGACAATTATTTATTTTATGAAACAATGCAGTTATTTTCATATTACATATAGTTTTACAAAATATATATTATAAATCAATTAATATTAGTTCCATTAATAAATAGTCATTGTTTTAACTTTATATTTTCATTATTAAAATTAAAATGTGAATAAATACTTAGATATTAATAATGAACGCAATTACTTATAAATATAATTTATATCTATTTCATTATTGTAATATAAAAAGTATAATTAATCTGTTCACATTAAAAAATAAAATAAATATTATGTTATGGTTCATATATTGAACAAATCAATTTTTTTAGTAATATTGTGCTAACATATAACTTGAAGTTATAGGTTTATATTATTTATTTAATGTTTTAATTTTATTAATTATTTATTGACCAGGAAAAACTACATAAAAATTAAGGCAAATGGGTATTTTTACGCAAAATCAGTTTTCGACAAAATCGATTTTGGTTATCCATTACAGCGACCGACTTGTTAGCTACTGTACAGTAGAGCGACATCCACTTGCCTACCTTTTTTTAAATATTATTTTTAAATAAAAAATAGAGCAGGTAAGTGGATTTCGCTCTGCTACACAGTAGATTACAAGTGGGTCATTGTATAATGGATTGTATTAAATTTGAATTCAATGATATAATATCATTGTATACGAAAAACGATTCTGAGCGGAGACGGTTTGTTAGTCTGGATATTTTAAATTGTTATTATTTATTTTATCTTGTAAGTTGAATTAATATTATAATATTACTAGCTGATCCCGTGCACCTCGTCGCCCATTAAAAATACCTACTCGGTACTCAACCTGGCTTCTCTTTGCTCGTCTGTTTCCGCGGCTCGTGTTTCCCGCTTCTTGCGTGCTAGAACTGCGGGACTATTTATCGATCGTTTGTTGTTGGGCATAATAAATTAACTAATAATAGTAGAAATTCTTATAATAGTTGCAATTGAATTCGGTTATAAATATGAATCGTTGGGCACTATAATAAATAACAAACATTTTAAACCATTGGCAACCAATAATTATTATTATTATAGCTTTGAAACCCACGGTAACTATTTAAAAACAAAAAGGTCCATAAGTTTCAAAATATTATATAATTGATTGCCATGGGTAGATGGACACAC
>NC_042495.1:6634119-6639250 GCF_005508785.2 Acyrthosiphon pisum | reverse complement strand
AAAACTTTTGAATATATCTAAACATTGAATTTGATAACTTAAGTAAGGTGACCAAACAACAGTGTTATAATATTCCAATTTGGATCGGACTAAAGTAGTGTACCTATAATGTTTTAAGAACAGCAGGATTAGTGAAATCCTTACAATTTCTTGTAATAAAGCCTAAGATCATTGAGGCTTTCCTAACCGTATGTAGTAAGTGTTTATTATATGTGAGAGCAGAATCAATTATCACACCTAAATCACTAATATCATGAACACGTGACAAAGGAGACTGATTAATATTATAAGATGCTATAAGTGGATCTCGAGATCTAGTAAATGATATAATTTTACATTTATCAATATTTAACGGTAGCTTATTAATAGTACACCAATCCAACAATACATTCAAATCATTTTGTAATAAAATTGCATCGTTATGAGAATTTATTTGACGAAATACTTTCAAGTCATCGGCAAAAAGAAGTTTTCTTGAATGTAAAAATTTTAAATCGTTAATAAATAATAGGAATAATATAGGAGCTAAATGAGAGCCCTGAGGTACACTGGATGTTACAACGAAAGGATTAGATTTGTAATTTTTATACTTTATAATTTGTTTCTTGTTTGATATATAGGATGAAATTCAAGAAATAAATGGGTCCTGAATACCCATGTTATAAAGTTTAGATATAATAATATCATGATTTAATAAAGTGCTGATAACAATTTTGTATTTTTTACTCCGATCTATATATACAGAAACCGAAATCGATTCGATCTGGCTGCATATATATTTTTATCCCTCTCGGGGTTAAAAGTGTATATATATATATACTATAGTGATGGACCCTTACCGCAATACGACCCTCGTCGACTGACGGACTTACGTCGACTGACCGTTTTCTCTCCAATTAAGAGGTCTGTACAACCGTCTATGTGCCAATTATTGCGTCGCGTGGGTCGACGACAATTTCACACGATCCGGACACAGTGACAGCTCGCATAATATATGTAACCGATGTAAATGCGTTACGTGGATTTTCCCGAGTCGTGGTAATTTCGACATTGGTGGTGTTTAATAATGCAGTCGACAAAAACTCAACGATTTCGAAAATTCCACAGAGATTGACGGTTTTTGAATCCGCCATTTGAAAAAAATTAAAATTGTATCTCCTCGAGGAAATTTCTTTAATGGTACCTATAAAAAAATATATATATGTATTTTGTATTAGAAAAAATTATTGTATTTAAGATAACTTAAAAATTTGAATAAATGCGTTATTTAAGAATAAAAGTAGATATAGATTGGTGGTGGGAGAGAGGGTTGCTACAGCTCGGTGAATTACACCTGTATGGTTGTCCCACTGGCCGATTATATGGAAATAAATAGTTCGTTATATCGTGTTAATCAAAACTATGTTTCATTGTTGTGTCTTATACATGTACCTATATCGTATATGATCTTATAATCATTGCCATAGCTGTTGTATACTTGTATATAGGTATGAAGTTCATGAAATGATAATTTCAAACAGGCGAAATTAATTCCTTCTACGATGTAACAAGTGCCTAGGTACCTACTGAAAATAAAGTTGGAAAAAACCACGCAAACAAACTACATTCACAGTCAGAGGCGGAACTAAGATTTTTTACGCACGGGGAAAATATTAAAATTACGCCCAATCATAGACCAAGACTGAAAATAATATACCTATTATTCCCTACATTTGTTTTCAAATAAATGGAATTAAAATTACAAACATACTTTACACACTAAATACTTATTAACTTTTTAACACATAATAATGTTAACTAAAAAGTTAAAACATTTGAACTTTAAATGCTTAAAAAAAAATTGTGACTACAGATTTTTAATATTTTTCATCTGCCTTTGAAAACATGTATTTGGAGCCTTCTATTAAATTTTCAAGATTTTTACCCAACAAATAAAATGTTATTGATATTTATAGAAAAAAAACCTAAAATAATTGAAAACTAAAAATGTACGTAAACAACTCTATACACCTAAATATTTTTCAAAATTTGAGTGGCTTAACCCACATTAAAACATTAAACACTTAACCAATGTTAGTTGGGTTAATGCTTTATAGATAGTTTAGAAGGCAAGAAATTAAATATTAAAAGTGAGTTTATTTTCCTTAGAGTAGATTTTAGGGGAAAAAAAATATTGAAAAATAATCAATATTTCAATTATGTACCTGTGCTGTATAAAAACACTAGCTGTTTTAGTTCTATGCGCCTCAATTATAATAGAGCTTACACAATACTACAATAGACACACAATAGGCCAATAAAAAAGGTAATTAAATTAAACAATTTATAAAATAAATAAGGAAAAAAAGACAAATCAAATCTTTTTTTTAAACATGAACAAATGTAGAACGATCTTGGTAAATATTATAATATATAATATTAAAAAATATTAACATAATTTTTAATAAGCAGATATAATACTATACATCGTACCAGGGGGTGGACACTTTTGGGTGGCAGGCCGATAACAGAAAATCATTCGCCATTTTATTAGAGGTGGTTTTATCAGTTTTAATTCAAGATAAGAAACATATTCCAAAGAATATTACAGTTTACAAATCACTAATCAGTCTAATCGCTACTTAAAATTGATAAAAACTACCTCAATTAAAATGGCGGCTGATTTTTTGTTTGGCCCTATCTTACTGTATAATTTGTTATCAGTGTCCATTCTGATTATTCTATTCTGTGATCGTACTTTTATTGATAATCTTATTATTATTATTATTTATTATCTTATTATCTTTAGTTATTGTGTAAGAATCAGACATTTTAACGAAACACTGCATCAAAAAATTCCTTTATATTTTCACACTTTCACTCAGAATCTTAATAATTATAGTAGGTACATACTGACAGCAGCATACCAATTACCAGTATACTTATTAGTTATTTTGTATACTTATAAGAATCTACCTATTCATAATCTTACCTTTAACTAAAAATATGATTTACTGTACTGATTAGTGGCTATTCCGCTTGGTCGGCCGCGCTTTCAAATGGCAAATGACAGAATTATCATTGTGGATTGTGGTAATTAATTGTTTGCTATTTTTGTTCATATTAATTAATATATTTATATTTACGATTGAATCAATAATAAATACAATCATTTATATTTAATTTGTATTATTAGTCTGTCTCTATAATCTATATTATTATGTACAATCACGATTTAAGATAGTATCTTACTACTATCTTAAATCGTGTGTACAATGTACTGTCGTCCGCCGACGCACGCCGATCGCGCAGCTACGCGATCTAATAATAGAATGATGAATAATTATTTTACGCCATAATATATAATTTTATTTTTGTTTTTCATTATTATTTGAAATAAAAATATTTTCTTACTTCTAAAACCAATTATTAATATAGAGACCCACAAAAAAATTACGCCCACTAAAATTTTACGCCCGGGGATCAATCCCCAGCTACCCCCCCCCCCTCCCTCCCACTAGTTCCGCCACTGTTCACAGCCCAAATTCATAACTAATAACTCGCTTTTATCGGCACAACAGTTATTTAATATATCGCGATTTTGTTTCCGTAACAGAAGTAAATTATTGTGTACCTACTATTATTGATTATACGATATCTCGCATGGTTAATTTTTATATGATATCGGTTATAGATTAATCGAAACGACAACAAGACAAATACGTCAGTGACGGGCTCATTCGTTATTATTACGTTTTTATTTTGCTCCTAGGCATTCGGACGTGGGCTGCGATTCATGTGATTTTAACGCCCGTTTAACTTTTGGTCCAAACACGCACTCGCACACATGTCATAATAATATATCAATATCACTACCAACATTGTACCAATATTATACGCGTCAAATGATCCAAAAACATCGCTGCGCTAACTGATTGAACGAGCGCATTACCGAGTTGGTTACAGTGTGCCATTTTTGAAATCGTGTCCCGTGACAACCGATTTATCCAATATTCGCGTATCGACCACATGTGTGAGTGTGTGTGTGTTCTAAAAACAATTTAATAGTCTGAAAAAAATCGGTTTATTTAATATACCCGAAAATTTATCGATGATTCAAACAGCGTATAATTAATGTATAATAATATTATACAGTGAGCTTATACTATATTGAATGACACTCGCGGCGAGCATGCTTCAAATTTGGATTAAATTACATACATTAATATTGTGAGATGACGATTTTAGTTATTTTGTGGTAATATTATAATATTAATATTAAATAATAAAAATCTAAAATTCTTAGAATTTAAAATCTATAAACACATAAAAATAACTTTAGTTCGCGAGTACCGCTCAACGAGTAAAGACGTGCGTAACCGGTTTCCGCGAGTGTTCCACTGCAACGGCAAGCTTCTCACAAGGTACGTACAATTATTGTTCGTATCACACTACCCAAATGGATCACCACCAACCACCAAATCAACCTAACCTTTCCTCCAACTCACAATCTTCTTCTCACAAACAAACCTTCCCAGCTATGACATCTCAAAACGTTTTCCCCAGAAAAGATCAGGCTATAATCTTTGATACTATCGATGGAGTTCCGCAAAAAACGTATTTAATCGAATTAAGCAAAATAATTCCACTTACTAATATCATATTTGCATCCAGGATCTTTAAAGGCCGTTATTGCATTTATCTCTCAAAAAAAGAATTGGTTGATCAACTCATGCATGATAACCAACACATCACCATCGACAACATAGGCGTGTCCAGACCTTTGACGCAGAGGGTGCAACCTGGCTAAAGCCCCTTAGCCTCCCCCTTTTTGTACAATTTTTGTTAATTTAAAATTCGTCATTATTATTATAACTAATATGAAAAAAAAAACGTTGTCCCTATTTCAGATGGCATATAATAGATGTCAGTAGGTAAATAATTAAAATAAAATCTTTTTTAAATAATAAATATAATATTATATAATATATATGTGTCAGTTACAAAATTTCAAAATAATTAAAGTTCTAGTCGCCGTTTTGTATTGTTAAGATGTTTGAACTCTTCAATTATGTCTTCTGGATCTAATTCAGATGCCAATTCCTGTTCAACAAATACTAACATCATTGACTCCAATCGATCTTGCGTCATA
>NC_042495.1:6632561-6633536 GCF_005508785.2 Acyrthosiphon pisum | reverse complement strand
AGTACACAAAACATTTCATTTTCTGTTTTTTTGTCAGAAGTAAAATGTTGAGTATTGTTGCTGTCAATTCGACTAGACACTTTTCTTTGTTTTACATTTTAATATATACAAGTGTTACAATCTAGTACTACCAATAAAATCATTGGATTATTATTATTAGTTAAATAAATTTAATCTACATTATCCAATGAATATTCAAAACAAATAATAAACACATACCTTTACCTCGAGCACACAACATATTTAAGACTCATAAAGAAAACATGAATACATAGGTTTAAACGCAAATTAAATACCTGTTGATACTGTTATAGGAGGGAATGAGGGAATCTGTATATTGGTCATCTTAAGTTTTTTATTTGCATGTCCTATAACATTTTCTTTGGCTGTTTAGAAAACAGATACAATTAACATTTAAAAGTAAAAATAGTAAAATAAATTGATTTTTATTGAATGTGTATATTACCTGTAGTTGATACACCTGTATTTGGAACAGAACTAGTACTGGCTATAGGTCCCTTTGGTACATGGTTCCAAAAATCATTCAATGTCCTTTTATTACTCATCATTGGTTTAATATGATATTATGATATTAGAATATGGACATTAGTTACTAAAATTATTGATGATATTTGATATTTTAAAAACTAAATTTTCATAATACTAGTAGGTAATAAATAATAATAATGAAAATAATATAATTGATAACTCAAATTACATCATGTTATCATGATATATAGAGGGGAACGCCGAATATATCCATAGATAATAAATCGTTATTATCACGTAATCTTGTTAATTGTCCCTAAATTTTGGTATAGTACAATTGGTATGTTCGGACAAATGCATTTGACCCACTTTTGATTTTGATGCTACCGCTTATCAAATATATAATAATATCAAGTCTGAATAGAGTGGTTATGTAAATCTAAAATTTTAAATCCAAGGAATATCTTAGACCTTAGTTCCTGCCAC
>NC_042495.1:6631428-6632361 GCF_005508785.2 Acyrthosiphon pisum | reverse complement strand
CAGTTAATTAAATTAAGAAGATTACATAATCCCGACAAACGTATCATACTATCAAACGTATTTCCCAATATTCCAAATAATCCTATTCTGGAACAACTGTCAAAATACAATATAATATCTACAAGTCCCATTTCGTTCCTACGCGCCGGTTCAATCGCCAACGGTCTGGACCACGTACTTAGTTTTCAAAGACAGTTGTTTGTATCAAACGATGACATCGGAAAGCTATCTACTTCTATGTTAATTAACTACGATTCTGACAACTACAGAATCTTTTTGTCTGATGACACTGTTACATGTTTTCTTTGTAAAGGTCACACCTCTACCGCATGTCCAATTAATACAAATAAATCTCTCACAATGGATACAAGCCCCCATGACCCCCCATGTTGTCGCCGAACAAGACAAAATGTATACTATTCACCCGTCAAAGAAAAATTGCCAAACCGATAATTCATTTCGAGAAGACAACACTCGACTACTGCGACAATGTTAAAATTCTGGGGTTAACTTTTGATAATAAACTCAACTGGTGCCAACACATCAAACAGTTAAGAATACGTACGCTCAAATCAATAAAAATTATTAAAACATTAGCTCACACTGAATGGGGATCCGATGCAGACAGTCTAATTAAAATTTATAAATCCTTAATTAGATCTAAAATCGATTATGGTTCAATAGTCTACGGTGCGGCTAATTATAGAACCATACAAATGCTAAATACATTACAGAACTTCGCCATTCGCTTATCTTTAGGTGCATTTAAAAGCAGTCCTGTCCCAAGCATGTTGTGTTTGGCTGGAGAACCACCTCTTCATTTAAGGAGAAAACATCTTGAAACCAAGTACATACTAAAAATAGCCAAACACCAAGAGAATCCAGTGTACATCAAAATCTTTAAAAAAAGGTGCCAGGCTAAGCCTATTAATA